>NC_042624.1:128125829-128291458 GCF_901001135.1 Rhinatrema bivittatum | reverse complement strand
GAGGGACAGAAGAAGGATGAATGCTGTTGCAGTGTGTATGTATGGGGGGGATAGAGATAGGGATGCTGCTGAGGGACAGAAGAAGGATGAATGCTGTTGCAGTGTGTATGTATGGGGGGGGGGGAGAGATAGGGATGCTGCTGAGGGACAGAAGAAGGATGAATGCTGTTGCAGTGTGTATGTATGGGGGCGGGGTAGAGATAGGGATGCTGCTGAGGGACAGAAGAAGGAGAATGCTGTTGCAGTGTGTATGTATAGGATGGTGGGGGGTAGAGATAGGGATGCGCTGAGGGACAGAAGAAGGATGATGCTGTTGCAGTGTGTATGTATGGGGGGGGGGGTAGAGATAGGGATGCTTGCTGAGGGACAGAAGAAGGATGAATGCTGTTTGCAGTGTGTATGTATTGGGGGGGGGGTGGTAGAGATAGGGATGCTGTGAGGGACAGAAGAAGGATGAATGCTGTTTGCAGGTGTAGTATGGGAGGGTAGAGATAGGGATGCTGCTGAGGGACAGAGAAGGATAATGCTTGTTGCAGTGTGTATGTATGGTGGGGGTAGAGTAGATAGGGATGCTGCTGAGGAACAGAAGAAGGATGATGCTGTTGCAGTGTGTATGTATGAGGGGGGGGGGGGGTAGAGATAGGGATGCTGCTGAGGGACAGAAGAAGGATGAAGCTGTTGCAGTGTGTATGTATGGGGGGTTAGAGATAGGGATGTTGCTGAGGGACAGAAGAAGGATGAATGCTGTGTGCAGTGTGTATGTATCTGGGAGGGTAGGTAGAGATAGGATGCTGCTGAGGGACAGAAAGAAGGATGAATGCTGTTGCAGTGTGTATGTATGGGGGGGTGGAGAGATGTAGAGATAGGGTATGCTGCTGAGGGACAGAGAGGATGATGCTGTTGCAGTGTGTATGTATGAGGTGGGGGGGGGTAGAGATCGGGATGCTGCTGAGGGGACAGAAGAAGGATGAATGCTGTTGCAGTGTGTAGTATGGGGGGGGGGGGTAGAGATAGGGATGCTGCTGAGGGACAGAAGAAGGATGAATGCTGTTGCAGTGTTTGTATGGGAGGGTAGAGCTAGGGATGCTGCTGAGGGACAGAAGAAGGATGAATGCTGTTGCAGTGTGTATGTATGGGGGGGGGGGGTAGAGATAGGGATGCTGCTGAGGAACAGAAGAAGGATGAATGCTGTTGCAGTGTGTATGTATGGGGGGGGGGGTAGAGATAGGGATGCTGCTGAGGAACAGAAGAAGGATGAATGCTGTTTGCAGTGTGTATGTATGGGGGGGGGGGTAGAGATAGGGATGCTGCTGCTGAGGAACAGAAGAAGGATGAATGCTGTTGCAGTGTGTATGTATGGGGGGGGGTAGAGATAGGGATGCTGCTGAGGAACAGAAGAAGGATGAATGCTGTTGCAGTGTGTATGTATGGGGGGGGTAGAGATAGGGATGCTGCTGAGGACAGAAGAAGGATGAATGCTGTTGCAGTGTGTATGTATGGGGGGGGGTAGAGATAGGGATGTTGCTGAGGGACAGAAGAAGGATGAATGCTGTTGCAGTGTGTATGTATGGGGGGGGTAGAGATAGGGATGCCGCTGAGGGACAGAAGAAGGATGAATGCTGTTGCAGTGTGTATGTATGGGGGGGGGGGGTAGAGATAGGGATGCTGCTGAGGGACAGAAGAAGGATGAATGCTGTTGCAGTGTGTATGTATGGGGGGGGTAGAGATAGGGATGCTGCTGAGGGACAGAAGAAGGATGAATGCTGTTGCAGTGTGTATGTATGGGGGGGGGGGTAGAGATAGGGATGCTGCTGAGGGACAGAAGAAGGATGAATGCTGTTGCAGTGTGTATGTATGGGAGGGAAGAGATAGGGATGCTGCTGAGGGACAGAAGAAGAATGAATGCTGTTGCAGTGTGTATGTATGTATGGGGGGGGGGGGGGTAGAGATAGGGATGCTGCTGAGGGACAGAAGAAGGATGAATGCTGTTGCAGTGTGTATG
Organism: Rhinatrema bivittatum; assembly: GCF_901001135.1. Classification (NCBI taxonomy): domain Eukaryota; kingdom Metazoa; phylum Chordata; class Amphibia; order Gymnophiona; family Rhinatrematidae; genus Rhinatrema; species Rhinatrema bivittatum. The sequence goes on along the minus strand of NC_042624.1, from coordinate 128,289,456 downwards.
TATGGGGGGGGGTAGAGATAGGGATGCTGCTGAGGGACAGAAGAAGGATGAATGCTGTTGCAGTGTGTATGTATGAGGTGGGGGGGGGTTAGAGATAGGATGCTGCTGAGGGACAGAAGAAGGATGAATGCTGTTGCAGTGTGTATGTATGGGGGGGGGGGGTAGAGATAGGGATGCTGCTGAGGGACAAGAAGGATGAATGCTGTTGCAGTGTGTATGTATGGGGGGGGGGGTAGAGATAGGGATGCTGCTGAGGGACAGAAGAAGGATGAATGCTGTTGCAGTGTGTATGTATGGGGGGGGTAGAAGATAGGGATGCTGCTGAGGGACAGAAGAAGGATGAATGCTGTTGCAGTGTGTATGTATGGGAGGGAAGAGATAGGGATGCTGCTGAGGGACAGAAGAAGAATAAATGCTGTTGCAGTGTGTATGTATGTATGGGGGGGGGGGGTAGAGATAGGGATGCTGCTGAGGACAGAAGAAGGATGAATGCTGTTGCAGTGTGTATGTATGGGGGGGGGGTAGAGATAGGGATGCTGCTGAGGGACAGAAGAAGGATGAATGCTGTTGCAGTGTGTATGTATGGGGGGGGGGGGTAGAGATAGGGATGCTGCTGAGGGACAGAAGAAGGATGAATGCCGTTGCAGTGTGTATGTATGTATGGGGGGGTAGAGATAGGGATGCTGCTGAGTGGGTAGGTAAGGGATATTGCGATGCAATAGATTAGAATTTTCCTAACCACACCCCTTTTTTAAAAATCGCAGACGTTAATGCACCATATTTCTGCTTTATTTATATCATTTTGATGAACCTAGGCGAAAGTAATGTGCAGAATACAAAATTTTAATAAATGAAAGAAGAATATTGCAGTGTGTGTGGTGGACAATTGCTGCCTCCAGAAATCTTCCTTCCCAATAAACAGATCTCCATTGACATGGGGACAGTAGAATTGCTCTGTCTATTGGATGCATCTAATGGGTCCTGCATTAGTCTCTTTATTGGCTTTCACTATTCATTTCACTTCCCATAGACGTTTTCCTGCTTACCACGCAGCTATGGACGATATTGGGGTAGTTCACTGTTGGCTGCCTGCCCCGCATCTTTGAACTGTTAATAGAAGGACTTAATAGTGCTTTGCCGTCCAGATGTATGGACATGTTTCATTATCTAGTCACGGGATCAGTGCTCTTTTCAATTGGGTTGCGACTTCTCCTTAATTTGCTCTATTCTGGAAGGTTGCCAATGCAATGCCAATTTTTAAATAGGGATTAAGGGGGATCCAAGAAATTACAGAGCAGCGAGTCTGACATCTGTGCCAGGCAAAATGGTAGACACTATCAAAGAACAAAATTGCTGAACATATAGATAGGTATAGTTTAATGGGACAAAGCCAACATGGATTTAGTCTAGGGAGGTCTTGCCTCACTAAATCTGCTACATTTTTTTAAGGGCCGAAATAAACAAAGATAATGGTGAGCCGATAGATATAGTGTATCTGGAGTTCTAGAAAGCATTTGACAAAGTCCTTCAAGAGAGACTTCTTAGGAAATTAGAAAGTCATGGATTAGTGGGCAATGTCCTATCGTGGATTGCCAACCCATTAAAAGAAAACAGAAAGTAGGGCTAAATGGAAAAAAGTGACTAGTGGAGGGCCCCAGGTGTCTGTTTTGGGACCACTGCTTTTTAATATATTTATAAATGTCCTTGAAAGGGGAACAACAAGTAAGGTGATCAAATTTGCCTATGACACAAAATTATTCAAAGTTGTTAAATCACAAGAGGATTCTGAGAAACTGCAAGAGTGGGAGCCTGGTCATGCAAATGGCAAATGAAATCTAATGTGGGCAAATCAAAGTGATGCACTTAGGGAAGAGCAACCCTAATTATAGCTGCACCATGCAAGGTTCCACATTAGGAGTCATCACCCAGGAAAGAGATTTAGGTATTATTGTAGATAAATTGTTGAAATCCTCTACTCAGGGTGCAGCAGCAGCAGCCAAGAAAACAAACAGAATGCTGGGGATTATTAGGAAAGGACTGGAGAATAAAACAGAGAATATCATAATGTCTCTGTATCGCTCCATGGTGCATCCTCATCTTGTGTTCATATATCATACACAAACAGAATGCTGGGGATTATTAGGGAAGGAATGGAGAATAAAACAGAGAATATCATAATGTCTCTGTATCGCTCCATGGTGCATCCTCATCTTGTGTTCATATATCATACACAAACAGAATGCTGGGGATTATTAGGAAAGGAATGGAGAATAAAACAGAGAATATCATAATGTCTCTGTATCACTCCATGGTGCATCCTCATCTTGTGTTCATATATCATACACAAACAGAATGCTGGGGATTATTAGGAAAGGAATGGAGAATAAAACAGAGAATATCATAATGTCTCTGTATCACTCCATGGTGCATCCTCATCTTGTGTTCATATATCATACACACACAGAATGCTGGGGATTATTAGGAAAGGAATGGAGAATAAAACAGAGAATATCATAATGTCTCTGTATCACTCCATGGTGCATCCTCATCTTGTGTTCGTATATCATACACACACAGAATGCTGGGGATTATTAGGAAAGGAATGGAGAATAAAACAGAGAATATCATAATGTCTCTGTATCGCTCCATGGTGCATCCTCATCTTGTGTTCGTATATCATACACAAACAGAATGCTGGGGATTATTAGGAAAGGAATGGAGAATAAAACAGAGAATATCATAATGTCTCTGTATCACTCCATGGTGCATCCTCATCTTGTGTTCATATATCATACACACACAGAATGCTGGGGATTATTAGGAAAGGAATGGAGAATAAAACAGAGAATATCATAACGCCTCTGTATCACTCCATGGTGCATCCTCATCTTGTGTTCATATATCATACACAAACAGAATGCTGGGGATTATTAGGAAAGGAATGGAGAATAAAACAGAGAATATCATAATGTCTCTGTATCACTCCATGGTGCATCCTCATCTTGTGTTCATATATCATACACAAACAGAATGCTGGGGATTATTAGGAAAGGACTGGAGAATAAAACAGAGAATATCATAATGTCTCTGTATCGCTCCATGGTGCATCCTCATCTTGTGTTCATATATCATACACAAACAGAATGCTGGGGATTATTAGGACAGGAATGGAGAATAAAACAGAGAATATCATAATGTCTCTGTATCGCTCCATGGTGCATCCTCATCTTGTGTTCATATATCATACACAAACAGAATGCTGGGGATTATTAGGGAAGGAATGGAGAATAAAACAGAGAATATCATAATGCCTCTGTATCACTCCATGGTGCATCCTCATCTTGTGTTCATATATCATACACAAACAGAATGCTGGGGATTATTAGGAAAGGAATGGAGAATAAAACAGAGAATATCATAATGCCTCTGTATCACTCCATGGTGCATCCTCATCTTGTGTTCATATATCATACACAAACAGAATGCTGGGGATTATTAGGAAAGGAATGGAGAATAAAACAGAGAATATCCTAATGCCTCTGTATCTCTCCATGGTGCATCCTCATCTTGTGTTCATATATCATACACAAACAGAATGCTGGGGATTATTAGAAAAGGAATGGAGAATAAAACAGAGAATATCCTAATGCCTCTGTATCACTCCATGGTGCATCCTCATCTTGTGTTCATATATCATACACAAACAGAATGCTGGGGATTATTAGGAAAGGAATGGAGAATAAAACAGAGAATATCATATTTCTTTGTATCGCTCCATTGTGCAACCTCTTGAGTATTGTGTGCAGTTCTGGTCCCCACATCTCAAGAAAGATACAGCAGAATTAGAAAAGGTGTAGAGAAGGGCGACCAAGATGATAAAGAGGATGAAACAATTCCCCAATGAAGAAAGGCTAAAGAGGTTAGGATTCTTCAGCTTTGAGAAGAGACGGCTGAGGGGAGATTTTCTATTGTTTTTTTATATTCTGCTTTTCAGGACCTTCAAAGTGGATTACATTCAGGTACAGTAATTATTTCCCTGCCCCAGAGGGCTCACATTGTAAGTTTGTACCTGATGCAATGGAGAGTAAAGTGGCTTGCCCAAGGTCACAAGGAGCAGCAGTGGGATTTGAACACTGATCTCCCTGATTCATAGCCCCACTGATCTAACCACTAGGTCTATAAAATGACTGGAATGCAACAGTAAACATTAATCAGTTGTTTACTCTTTCGAAAAGTACAAAAACCAGGGGACAGACAATGAAGTTACTATGATGTGGTGAAAGCTATTAGTGTAGCTGCATTTAAAAAAGGTTTGAATAAGTTCCTGGAGGAAAAGTCCATGAACCATTATTAAAGTAGAGTTGCAGAAATCCCCTGCTTATTCTTGGGATCAGCAGCTTGCAATCTCTCTACCCCTTGGGATCCTGCCAGGTACTTGTGACTGGGTTGATGGACCCTTGGTCTAACTCAGTATGGCAAGTCTTATGTTCACCTGTGTGCTTAACCCATTATGTCCCAATGTCCTATTTAGAGGATAACTTCTAATGTCTTTTTTTTTTTTTTACTAACCGTTTGGTTGCCAATAAAAAGGCAGTTTTCTAAAATTCTAATCTTTGATTTGGTGTATTTTATTGTAGTGGTAAGATGTCAATGTTTGTCGTTGTGGTTTGAACGTCCCCTATTGTAAAGAGGCAATGCTTCTTAGGTCTTACTCTCACATCTCCATCATGTCCACTACTTTATTTATTCGTTGTAATTTATTCCCCAGTTACTTGTTCCTAGTTTATCTCCCTGTTCAATGTAACCGCATTCTTACATGCATGTTAATGTTATAATGTAAACCGAATTGATATGTAACAGTCATACATGAATTTCGGTATATAAAAATGTTAAATAAATAAATGTCCATACCATAAGACACAGGACAGTCTTCTGAAAGGGGACTGCTGAAATTGATACTATCAAAACGTTTGGATCCTTTTCATGGCTGAAAATTAATTAGAAGTTGGAGGTATTCCTGTTTTACTGACTAGAAGGACAGAACCATTCCCTCTTAAGTGGTCTTTGGACAAATTTTGCTATGGCTTATGCATACAGTGTAAGATCTTTGCAAGCATAATATTCTAGCTATTTTACAAAATTTGAAAGGAATGCTTAATAAATGGGTGACATTACCTTTATACTTAACAGGACAATGTGCGGTGGTAAAAATGGTTATTCTTCCCAAGATATTACACCGTATGCAAATGCTACCCATGTGGATAAAGAACACTGAGATAAGATGTTTTGTGTGAATGATTTCCATCTTTATCATAAGCCATTTACAGATAAATACAAATTTACCCAGGTAAACTGGCTATCTGAAATCTGTCCACCTTTTCTTCAGATAAAGGTAGGTGGGGATCAATAAATGGAAAGTAGTTGGGCTCAGAGGCAGGATTAGGCCAGAAGCAACACCTGTAATTTTGTATTTTCAAAACTATGCGTGTTTTCCAGAGAAAAGAGAGGCAATTCTCTGCGGTTACTATTTCCCGAGGCAATATATTGCTCGTTATTCAGGACAGCTTTTACTGTCTTCCTTCTCTCTACTCCATCATCTTGGGTAATTGAGCATATAAGGATCTGTTTAATTCACAAAAAAAACAAACCCTCCCAACCTGTGTCTAAGTAGAAAGCTTTGAAATAATGTAAATGCCTCTTAAGTCCCCGCAATCGTTTTGGATGTTAGCCTGCCACCCCCACAGTAAATGAAACTAAAGACGATACCATACTGGGGAATTTTCAAAAGTCTGTGGGTAGGGAAAGAACAAATACCTTACAGCTGCTCAAGCTGTATGGCTGATAGCTGGGATAGATCCTTAACAGTGTGCACAGGAATAATTGGCAGTTGGGTTTTTTCTGATGCCAACTACTATGTTAGTCTGTGCACATTCTGGTAAAAGCTTTTCCTCAGTCAACTGAATATTTAACATTTTCTTTTTGTCCCAGGTTTAAAGAACATATAATATTCTTGGTCAGCTATTTTTTTTCCTGCACAAACCCTTTGGACTTACTTGCAATTTCAATAACAATATTATTTGCCCTGTGAAAGGCGACTCACCAAAGGGGCAGTTATCCAGCCAATTTCTTGACTAGTGGTTTGAGGCTCTGTATATTTCTTAGTTGGCTCCAGAGCCACGTGATGAATCACAGACAGAAAGTTGGCTGTGGGGAAAAAACATGATCAGAACCAGGAAGGTAAATAAGGGAGGGCCTCACCACGGAGTGATACATCCTCATCCTGAGTACTGTGTGTAGTTTTGGTTGCCGCATCTCAAACAAAAACAAAATGCATTGGAAAAGGTACAGAGAAGGGTGACCAAAATAATAAAGGGTAAAGAGGTTAGATCTGCTCAGCTTGAAAGAAAAGCCGGCTGAGGGGGGATATGATAGAGGTCTATAAAATCAAGAGTGGAATAGAACAGGTAAATGTAAATTGGTTATTTATCAGTTCAAAAAATACAAGGACCAGGAGACATGTATTGAAGTTAGTAGCACAGTCAAAACAAATCTGAGAAAATTCTTTTTCACTCAACATACAATTAAGCTCTGGAATTCATTGCTAGAGGATAGGTTAAGGCAGTTAGCACATCTGGGTTTAAAAAAGGTTTGGGCAAGTTCCTGGAGGAGAGATCCATAAACTGTCATTAACCAAGCACACTTAGGGAATAGCCATTACATTACATTACATTTCTTTGATGTAAATTCTTCATCATAAACCATATTATTCTTAATGTTTTGTTACCGAATAATAATGGCACCATCTATGTAAATTATGATCTATATTTTCTTTGATATGTGCGCCCTATTGTAAACAGCTATGATGGTAAGAATAAATAAATATCACTGTGCAAGAGCAGCATGGGATTACTTATTGTTTGGGATCTTGCAGATACTTTTAACCTGGATTGGCCAGTTGGAAAGAAGACACTGGGCTGAGCCTCGATTTGACCCAGAATGGCAATTCTTATGCTCTTATGTAATATAAGAACTGCTATACTAAATGAGACCAAGGGTCCATCAAGCCCAGTATCCTGTTTCCAACGGTGGCTAATCCAGGTCACAAGTAGTCGATGTATTCCACGCTGCTTATGCCTAGGATAAGCGCTGGCTTTCCAAAGGTTTATGAACACGCTGCGATGCTAACTGCCTAATTTACTACATCATTTGGCAATGAATTCCTGAGCTTACTTGCATGTTCAGTGAGAACATATTTCCGCCAAGGACAGATAAGTACAGATCTATCCAGCTAAAATGGCAGCAACTGAATATGCGGCGCGATTAGCAGTCACCACTTAGCTGGATAACTTGTGGGCGGATGGGGAAGGGAGCTACTTATCTGCTTAATTTAGACAGATAGGTGCCAATATTTGGACTTATCCAGTTAAGTTAGCCTCTAAATTTACCCGGATAAGACTTAACCAGGGATATTCAGCAGTTAATTTACTTAGCCAGCTATGTCTGAATTTTGACTCTTCTGTAATTTCCTGCCTGGACTACTATAATTGTCTGTGTCAGAGTCGGCTCGCGCATATGTACGCCAGATTTATAACATGCGTGAGCTTCGGAGGGAACTTCCTTACCCCCCAGCCCACCTTCCCTTCCCCTCTACTTAGGACGGAGGCCTCTGGCCCTCGCCCGCTTTTTCAAGCCCCGGGGCTTTACGCGAGTCGCCAGGCCTTTTTAAAATAGGCCCGGCACGCGTAACCCTTTGAAAATCTGCCCCTTTCTTTTTTTGTTTTAAAACTTACTTTCAGCCCTAGGGCGCGCGATCCCCGGCCCAGCAGCTGTGAAGAGGCCTCTGGCCACGTCCCGCCCCTTTTGTAAAGCCCCAGGACTTCCACGTGTCCCGGGGCCTTTTGAAAATCCGGCCCCATATCGTCCATTGTGCGCAAGTGAAAATTAAGAAAAAAGGGGTGGAGCGTTGGCATGAGGAGGGAGAGCAATAGATGTGCGCATATAAACTTTAGCACAGAGACATGCATCGAGGTCTTGTAACTTTACCACTGGTATGGATGCTGTGTAAACCCTCAAACTACTCCTGGGGGAATTCTGCAAACTTTATATTGGTCAAAATAACACAATTTACATGACAGTCTTTAAGGAATCACCAACCAAATTCCGAGGCGAGAGGAGACCAGATATACTCTAACACTCCATAAATCCTAATCTCATAATTTTTAAACCCACCAAATGACAATATCATAGATCTTCAGCTCTTATTAAACCCTAATCTGCAGCCTCTCGCCACGCAACGGGCCGCAGGCTGTAATCAGCCTTCAGAGCATTTTAGTTGTAATCATCTATTGTCATTTGTCACTAATATCTAAACCCAAATGCTTTATTTTATTTTCTTAAAAGAATTATTTCCGTTATTCTATTATAATCACCGTTCTCACATACTACTGCAAGCCGCCCCTTTCCAGCGTCCCCGGAACGGCTATGGTGCTGCCTCCCGCCATGCTCCTCTCAAGGGCCTACGAGGGGTGTGCACGCGACTCTCATCTTTATTCCAACATTGGCGCGAACCTCGGGGGTGTCCCCCTCATGTGATGTCACGCCATCGGAGTATTTAGCCTGCCCTTACATGCTAGCTAATCGAGTTAGCAAGGACTGCATCTAGGACTGGATTCGGATTGGTCTCGGCCAGTCTAAGCTACTCTGCCACTTCCGTGCTGCCGGCTGGAAGCTTTTTCTATGCCCTTCGGTGGTATTGACTAACCTGGGTACCCGCTGCTTTATTTCAGGTGTTTTACAGGGATCAGGTACTCGCTCCTCGAGGCCCTGCTCTCCCTGACTCGGTGCCAGTACCATCTACTTCACCCTGGTGGAATCGCATACATACAGCTACCATCTAGTGAGTCATCTAACTCCACAGCATTGCCTTGCTGGAAAACCTACACCGGAACTCCCCTATACCAAAGGGTGAGAAGGGTGCCCTCTGCGAGGGTCCCAAGACTGCTACATCCAGACTACCTCACTACTGCCACCTCTGGTGGTACCCACATCAAGCTGTACAATAAAAGAGCTAATTCTGTGTTTATGCGTTCCTGAGTCTAGCCCAGTACTGTGGCTCCCCCACTGGGCCCTTCCCCGAGGGTTGTGGTCATCTGCTACAGTACTCAAGAATCCACCCAAACACCACTTAACCATAACAGTACGATTTTGGAATTTTTTTCTTCTTTGGTTTGGATTTCTAATTGCTGAGCAAGTGTGTTGTAGAGTCCCAAACTGCTAAGGAGGACTGAGAAATACTGAAGAAGAAAAGAGCCTCGTGCACGGGTATATGTAGTGCTGATGTCAGATTGAAATCTGACTCCGTCTCCAACTGCTATCAGGAGCCCACTATACCCATTGGTCCTGAGTCCATCTGCTATACGCTAGGACAGAAGCTTTCCAAGTTGTGTGTCGCCTGAGGTGAGCCGGGGTTGTTGCGCAAGGCCCGGTGCACGTGACACACTGGCAAGTGGGAGCCAATGCGGCCGCCGGTGGACCCTCATCCCACTGGCGGCTGAGCAGTGAAGTTTCGCTGGGCTGGGCTGTGCTGTGTGCCGGAGACACACAGCAGGAAGATCGGCAGGGGCCGTGGTGGAGCTTCGTCACCACGGCCCGAAGAAAAAGGTCGCGTTGTAAACGTGCAGGTGCTCCTCCTCCTTCCTGCCCATGCGGCCCCAGAAGAAAACGTTGTCGGAGCCGCACGGGCAGGAAGGAGGAGGAGCATCAGCCGCGTGCAGAAGAGGAGCAGCGGGCTGAGAAGAGGAGGCGGCCCGATAGTAGGGTCCCCACCGCGGATTGGCCCGCGAAGAACAGGGCCGTCGCTGCCACGGATCGGCCCACGAAGAACAAGGACGCCGCTGCTGCGGATCGGCCCACGAAGAACAAGGACGCCGCTGCTGCGGATCGGCCCGCGAAGATCAGGGCTGCTGCAGAGCCCATCCTGCAGCGACCCGTGAAGAGGAGCCCAGAGGTAAGAGAGAGGCTGAGGGCCCGTAGAGTGCGTGTATGAGATGAGTTGAGAGACTGTGTGCGTGTATGAGATGAGTTGAGAGATTGTGTGTGGGAGTGAGGACCTGAATGTTTGCAGAGACAGCATGTGAGAGCCTTTGTGTGTGAGAGAGACACAGCATGTGCCAGTGAGAGCCTGTGTGTATGAATGATTGTATGAGAGAGAGCATGGGACAGTGAGAGTCTGTATTTGAGCAAGACAGCATGTGGGAGTGAGAGAGAGCCTGGGTATGTGAGAGTCAGACAGCATGTGCAAGAGAGAGACTGTGTATGAATGATTGTATGAGAGAGAGCCTGTGAGAGTGAGAGAGATAGAAAGCATGTGAGAATGAGAACCTGACTATGTTTGAGGGAAGAAGATAGATGGAGAGAAAAGAAATAGAAAAGAAGACAATATGAAAGGAATTCGCAAAAAAATAAGAAAGGGGAGGTGGAACAAAAAAGCCTGTGACCAACCGATTAGAAAACTAAGATCAGACAGCAAAGGTAAAAAAAAAAAAATTACTTTTTAGTGATTGGCACATGTAATCTTTAGTAATGTGCAAGACCTAGCACTTTCTCTATGTGGATCTCACAATGCATGAGATCAGCATGGAGGACGTGGAAGCCCCACGGGGCCTGCACAGAGGAGGCAGCAAAATGGGCTTCAGTGCCAGTAGCAGCAATCGGCACCTCCCCAACAGCCACGCGGCAGCAGTGACAGTGGCAACAGAGGAATGAGAGAGGCTCCGAGGTTGCTGGCAAAAGAAAGAGAGAGGGTCTGCCTTTAGTGTGCATGTGTATGAATGGGAGTCTATGGCGGTGTATGTGTGTGAATGCATGGGTGCCTGCCTGAGGGTCGGTGTGGTGAGAGAATGAATGTGTGCATGCCTGGGGGATGGTGAGGGAGTGGTGTGAGAGTGACTGGGAGCCTGCCTGGGGGTCAGTATGTGTGTGTGTGAGAGAGAATGACTGGGAGCTTGCCTGGGTGTGTGTGTTTGTGTGTATGTGAGGGAGCCAGTGAGAGTGAGAGCATGAGTGTGTATGAGAAAATCCAGGGGAGTAAGAGTTTGTTTGTGTGTGTGTGTGTGTGGGGGGGGGGAGATCTGGAGGGGGAGAGTGTGTCAGTGTCTGTGAGAGCGAGAGGTTATGGTGGGTATAAGAGCATGAATGTGTATGTATGTGACAGTGTGTGTGAGAGAGAGAATGGACATGTGAGTCTGTGTGAGAGAGAGAGGATGACCTAATCCTGGACAATATCAGGGTGACTGGAAATCAAGAGCTCCCACGTATGGACAGCAGGGGCTTTTTAAAATCCTTATTAGTTTTAATTATTGGGTGTTATTTGATATATGTGCTGTTTTGAAATATTTATTGGTGTTGGGAAATTGTAAAAAATGTATATGATTTTAATTAATAGAAATTCTATTTATCAGTAGTTTTAAAATATTCTTTTATCAGTATGGTTTTACTATTATAACTGATGCTTTATGTTTGATTTTATTTGTTTTATGAGGAATGGTGGTTCTGTTTTTCCATTGTTAATACACAGAGTCTGGCTTCTTGGGGGTTTCCATTTCAGTTTTTGTCTAATTTGTGCTCCTTTATTTTGTATTTGGTGAGGGTCTGTCTCTGCTCTGTGTGTGTGACCATGATGAGAGATTCTGCTAGCATAGGGATCTATAGCAATCGGGTTTGTTTTGTTTCCTCAGTAGGTGGTGTATTGGTATTCTAGGACCCAGTATAATATTTACCCTTGCTTTTTCACAGGTAGGGTTATTGTTTGAGTCCTTGGTGTTATTACTGTTACGTTACGATGGGATTGCAGTATAGATTTTGAGTGTCTTTTTTGCGGGGTTTTGTGTTAGTTCACAATGTGCCTGGCAGTGGAAGGTGTTTGTGCTGCTGTTACTGTGAGGTGACACCAGAATTTGAAAATATCTTTTAGTATGATGAACTGTAAGGGAAACATCCAAGCTCCATTGTTTGGGGTGAATTTCCATGGATGCACAGAGTTACAGAACTGGAGGTGCAGGATTTATATTGACATTCTGTCCCTTCCTGTATATTCCAGACTTCACTCTCATAGCCATATAGAATTAGTTGAATGAGGCTATCAAATAATTTTATAGTGTGAAACTGGCCAGCTTTTTAAAATTACGCAGAAGACCCTTTGGACTTTCTTATTAACACCAAATATTCAAAAGCTGTGTTCATCCCATCAAGCTCATATATCTCATTAAAGAGGTAAATTGAATAACACAATAACTTTGTTTTATTATTCTTATTCATAAATTATAACAATAACATTAATCTTGGAATATTATATATTTTTAATATAAATGAAAGGTTTTCACAAGATAGGTTGTGTCGTGAAACATTTTATTATGTATATATTTAAGGAAACATACATAAATTGTCAAAATACATTTCGTTCGTTTAACCTTTAACCTCTGGTTTGCTAGTAGACTGAATTACTGTGTCACGAAATTATGTTTGTCTAAAGTGTCACCAGCATGAAAAGTTTGGAAAGCTGTGTGCTAGGAAATAGTACTATGTGGCAGCTCAGCTCAGTGCTATGTTACAGTGCGAATCAAGGACTGGGTACGTATAGCGGGGGACCCTCCGCTGGACGTCCGTGTGGGACGGAGGTTTCTCTCCACATTCTCATCTAATTCTGGAGCCATGGAGGTTACGTAGGAGGCGGTTGGTGGGACATAGGTGATTCTACCATCACACCTCGTTTTTGTTTACTAAACAATTTAGTCCAGGTCTAGAGGCTGGGGTGATAGCGTGCTGGACCATGCTGGACCAAGCTGGGGATGACCGGATTAGGACAACTTTGGGATGGTAATGATTTTATTCCTTTCGTAAACTCGCAACATATCAGCTGTCTCAGAGCGCTAAATTCTCCTATAATCAATTGGTTCACTATTTTTGGGCTGAGAAAATTGGGGTGGATCTGAAAAAAGGGAAAACCCTCTTAGCAGGCTTTTGTGATCAAGCGGTTTATATCTAAGATTTATGAGCTATTAAAGGGTGGTGACCATAAAGCATAAATTTCAATGGGCATGGGAGAAGGATTTGGGAGAATCTTTGGAAGACAGTGTTTGGGATCCGTATTTCTTAGCCACTAGTAAGCGGTCAGTTTCAGCCTTGATGAAAGAGAATGGGTACAAGCTCTTATACAGGTGGTATCTGACCCCATGTTTCCTCATTTAAGCAATCAGTGTTGGAGGGGGATGTGGCTCCAGGGGGCTCCTTTTACCATAGGTTGTGGGATGAAATCCTGGATTTGGTGCACATTTCTGTCTGTTGAGTATATTGGCTGAGGTAGGGCATGAGTTCCAGCAGCGCTTGGTGTTGCACATCCTTATTGCCACGGTGTGGCAGCTGTATTTTCTCGGCTTGGGAAGGTATACTATTTGGGAAAACTTACGGCCCTTCGCCATGACATGCTACACTGTTTTGAGAAAGGGGGGGGGAGGTGGCAGTGAGGATCGAGATTGTCGTTTTCTTTGGGTTTCCAGTGTAGTATAGGGAGGCGGGATGGTCGCAGGGGGGGTATAAGGTTGAATAATGCAGTCTATGTGAAGTACTTGGTATGCTGTTATTTATTGTTTAATTACTGTAATGCACTTTTTCTAGGACTCCCAAATACAATAAGACCACTTCAAATTCTACAAAAACACAGCAGCGAGAATACTAACTGGAAAAAGAAGAAGAGACCATATAACAAACTCTGGCTGAACTTCACTGGCTACCCATAGAACAAAGAATAAAATACAAAGCCCTATGTACCATACATAAACTAATACATGATGAAAAAAGCAGACTGGCTAAACACTGCACTACGGGTACACGTCCCACACAGGAACCTTCGTCCAGCAAACAAAGCTTTCTTAACCATTCCCTCAGTCAAGACAGCGAGACTAACCCAGGTAAGAGAGGGCATTGTCTTTAGCAGGACCCACACTCTGGAACACAATGCCTTTGGAGACCAGATTACAGAGAGACCCCAAATCATTCAAGAGAGGTCTAAAGACATGGCTTCTTAAACAAGCCTTTTATAAAGAGACCGGAGAACAGAAAATACACTGGAATAAACAGAAGAGCACCAGCACTATTCTCATAAATGTGCATTATAATATTTTAACAAATTGAGTACACAATGAATGTAATAATATAACAGTAAATGTGATTTTTTTTTTTACCTGTAAAAGTACCTTCTAGGTACACCTGGCCAGAACCTACATCACTAAACATTTGTACGTATTTTTATGATTTAATGTAAGCGAAACTTAATGGCACCTGTTAGAACGTACTATAGTACGCTTACTCCAAACTTACTTATGTGCCTACATGTAAACCGTTGCGATGGTATATAACTTAGCGATGGTATAGAAAAGACTTGAAATAAATAAATAAATAAAGATTTTCAATTTTGTTTTGTGCTTCTAACATAGGGCATGACTTCTTTCAATTGTATTGTTTGTCTTTTATTCCATGTTGTGGAATGTATGTTTTACACAATTGATGTTGTGATAAGTCTGCTAATAAAGAATTAATTATAAAAAAAGAAAGGCCCTCAAGAATCTTTCTCAAAGCTTTTCCACCCCAGTTAATTTATCTAATTTTAGCAATTCTAGCAAAAACTGTCTGAGGATTTCAGTGTCTTGTCCACAAGAGCTCCAGGATCCTTTTCCTGGGTGGCGACTCCCAATACAGAACTCAGCATCTTGTAACAATCTCCCTCACTATGGACTACTCTAGTAGAATTTGCTTTCTGCTCCTCAGAGTTTGTATGCAGTCTCTTTCCAAAATTCCATGCTCTGGAGAATCCCCGTTTATCAAGTTTGGGATCTCAAATAACTATGTATTGTTAACATTTTTATGGAGCAATCAGACCATGGCAAATACCTGTAATTCACAGGAGAAGAAGTTTTCTCTAAGCTTTGTAAGGATTTTTTTTTTGTTTTTTGTTATTCATTTCATTGGCCTTCAGGAAGCAAGATTTGTTTTGTTTTTTTAATTTTGTTTTTCCATTTTAGTTAATGTTAAATGGCTTTTCGTTCACTAAAAGAAAGGGAAAACAAACAATGTTGTAATAGCATGCTTTTGGGCTGAAATGTATGTGTACAAAGTACACACAGACTTCAGGTTGAATTTTCACAGTGAACTTGCGCACATACACCCACTTTGAAAATGAAGAGGACTGCGTGTGCAGGGAAGTATAAATGGGAATATTTACGTGCATACTTTCAAAGATCAAACATATATGCATAAATGAATTCCCCGCAGGATAGCCTCTTTGCAGTATACACAAAAGCAAGCACAACATTTCTTCCACAAACAACTCCCAGGGTCATTTCAAAAAGCCAATTCATGCACGTAAAACAACATTGTATGCACATAAATGCTTTTGAAAATTGCCCCCAATAAAAGCAGGAATCAGAGAGGGTTAAATAGTTACAGGGAGAGAGAGAAAAGGGTAGTAGAAGGAAGATTTGAGTCCAATTGTAGCAGAATGGATACAACAGGTTTAAATGCAGAGAGCAATAAAACGAGCCAATCACTACTGCTTACCATCTGCAGTTCTTCTAGATTATCATGCCAAGACATGGGCTTCCCAGTGACAGAGATGAACTAGAAGAATATCAAGAGAATACAGGTAATTCACAGAATTGACAAAAGTCAGTCCATATACTCTGTAATAGAGGAACTTGACAATTCATTGCAGTCAGTGCTTATATTCAGAGCACACATTATTAAACAAACTCACCATGGCTCAGATGTATGAAAGGGTTTGGCCCATTTTGTGTCCCTGGGAAAAATGCTTCATACATTGGCTCTGTAAGGTCTAGTGTTACCGACTGCACACTTCAAAAACTTCCCCAGCAGCGTGAGCTTGTTTATTTCAGGGACGCGGCCATTTTATAACATACGCCACATATATGCTCTGAACGTGCACACGTGCATGCAATTTAAGTGGACGCACGCCTATGGCTCAAAATGCCACTTCATCATGTAAATGGGACGATTGCAGACGCCATTACCAGTTCACCCGGGTAAGGAATAGGACCTTCCAAACCACCCTAGTTTAATAGCACTCCACTTATCCGTCAGGCCCCCCGACCCTGACGCACGCGTAAGTATTTATAAATCCAGGAGTGTCCAGGCCCCGCCCACACCCCTTCTTCCCGTCAGCCCCGGACCCTGTCGCACGCGTAAGTATTTCTAATCCAGGAAGGTCCAGGCCCCGCCCACACCCCTTCTCCCGTCAGCCCCGACCCTGGCGGCACGCGTAAGATTATTTATAATCCAGGAGTGTCCAGGCCCCGCCACACCCCCCCTTCTCCCGTCAGCCCGACCCTGGCGCACGCGTAAGTTATTCTTATAATCCAGGAGTGTCCAGGCCCCGCCCCACACACCCTTCTCCCGTCAGCGCCGGACCCTGGCGCACGCAGTAAGTATTTATTAATCCAGGAGTGTCCAAGGCCCCGCCCCACACCCCTTCTCCCGTCAGCGCCGAACCCTGCGCGCACGCCGTAAGTATTTTATATCCAGGAGTGTCCAGGGCCCCGCCCACACCCCTTCTCCCGTCAGCCCCCGACCCTGGCGCACGCGTAAGTATTTATAATCCAGGAGTGTCCAGGCCCTGCCCACACCCCGCCTTCTTTTTTGAACTTTTCATTTGTGCGTGCAGGAGATACGTGTGTACTCGGGTGGCTTCTAAAATCCGCTCAGCGCGTGCCAGCCCAGCATATTTCCTTCTTAATACTTACATTGTGCCAAAGTTTACTTCCTTTTGAGAGTCATAGGCATGCGCGATGTCCAGAGAGGCAGTCCATACGTTCCATTGTAGCTCCAAGGACATCCGATAGTACCAAGCTGCGAGAAGGGGAGCTGTTGTCGGTTCTACCCAAATCGACAAAATGGTCCGACAGGCCAATAGCATCACCATAGGCCAAACTTTGCCTTGGAAAGGGGAAAAGGCAGAGACCCCACGAGAGGGTGTGTCAGCACCATAGGACCTGTATGCAGAGTAGGGATACCGGTACACTGAGAAATAAAACTTGCAGTACTTGGGTCCAGAAAGGGTGAACGGTTGTACATTGAAGAAGACGATGCAGCAACGTACATTCCTCCTTGCCGCATTTGATGCAGAGCGGAGAGTCTGTGAGCCCCATTCGGAATCGACGAACATCATCATAATACACAAGATGGATAAGTCGGAATTATAACTCCCGGAGCCCAAATCGGGTTCTGTGCGTGTAGAGACTTAAACCAGCGCCTCAGGTGGTCAGGAGTCACGTCAATGTCTAGAATAGCCGAACACCGAGACGCCAAATGATCAGATGGTCCCGACCCTTGTAGCCCACTCCAAGTCGCTTCCAAACAGTGATAGTATTAGCGCGACAAGCCGTCTCAAACACTTTTGTGGCAAATAGAGTTACCGCCGCCAGTTCCTCTGGAGTCCAATGGAACACTTGTATGTAGTGTCGAACTTGCAGGTATCCAAAGAAATGTTTGGGAGAAAGTGTAAAAGTTCTGGCTACAGTTTGGAAATCTAACAGTTCGTGAGTTTCAGGGTCAAACATATGGAAAAGATATACTACCCCATTAGCCGCCCAGTGTTGAAAAAGACCCCTGCAGTCAACGCCCGTAGGCCTGCCTGTTGCAGCTGGAGAAGAGAGAGAGGGGATCAGGAAGCAGCCATGCTATTCAACAGACCCGCAAAACAGTAGCGATATTGGTCAACAAGCCATCCCCCCCACAAACCTCATTGACAGCCACATTGTAGACCCTAAAATCGGGCAGCCCATAACCATACCTCCTCCTTAGAGTGCTCCAGAACAGCGTACTTTATACGTTGCCCTCTACCCTTCCAGATAAACCTAGATAGGGCCCCCACGCAGGCACTGTATATCCCGAAACCATGAGGCCAACAATGGTAACATGTGCAGAGGTATAGGAGTCTGGGTACAATGACTCATCTTTAACAGCGCACATCTACCAAAAATACTCAGTGGGAGGGGGCACCAAGCTGTCAGCTGCGTAAGAATTTTGGTAATCCATATCTGCAATGGTTAAGGTCATATAAACAGTATAGATCCCTGGATATCCAAACCCCCAAATATCAGAGCCTCCCGGGTGCCCACACAAATGGAAAGGGGTCTTGCCAGGTGACCGGCAGTCGCGAGTCCAAGGCTAACGCTTCGGACTTGGAGTAATTGATTCTCAGACCCGCAATCTCCTTAAATTGATCAAAAATATTGATAATAACAGGCACACTCCTGCGGGGCCGCCCAACAAATAATAGTATGTCATCCGCAAATAGTGCTATCTTTAGAGGATGACCACTAAGGCTAAGCCCCGAGAAACCTTTTTGGCCCGTAATCGTGTGGCCAAAGGTTCAATGGCCAGCACAAATAAAGGGGGGAGACAAAGGGCATCCTTTGTCACACTCCGCACTGGAGCGCAAAGGAGTCTGTAAGAGCTCCATTGATCAAGATTCTAGCACTGGGGTTTTTTGTACAGGGTCACAAGCCAAGTTACAAATGTTCCGATAAAGCCATATTGACTCAATGCCCAAAACAAATAATCCCAGGACACAGAGTCAAATGCCTTCTCCGCATCTAAACTCAAGATCATGGCCTCTTCACAGGAGTGTTCCCTTGAAGGGCATCCTTGTGAGTCTCATTTTGGAGGATGTGTCGGTCGACCAGTTACGGAGCCAGATTTGTCTTCTGGCTTGCCACGGCGGATGACACTCCTCTAGCTGCTGTGCGTACCAGATCAGAAGCAGCGGTCCGCGAGGAATGACACAGCTGGTTCCAGGGCCTCCCCAGGAGTGTTGTTCCTGGTCTGTGCTAAGCAGTCGCGTGTCACCAAGGCACAGCAGGCCGCAATCTGTAAAGACATAGCGGAGACGTCAAAGGACTGTTTGAGGATAGATTCCAGACGTCTGTCTGAGCATCCTTGAGTGCTGCTCCTCCCTCAACTGGGATAGTAGTGCGCTTCAAGACCACGCAGGACCATGGCATCCACTTTCGGACATGCCAGGAGATCTTTGGCGGCTGGGTCCAAAGGAGAGGGTACGTGGCTGCCAGAGCCTGGCCCCTTTGAATGTGGTTTTCTGGGGCATCCCATTCCAGGTCAATTAGTTGCTGGACGGCTTTAATAGTGGGAAATGGCGGGAGGTCTGACGGAGTCCCACTAATAGTGGGTTCGTCTTAGGTTCCCCCGAGGCACTTGTGCCCGGGATAGCAAGCTCTTTTAAGCTTTGTGTGACCAGGTTTGGAAGCTTGTCCTTGGTGAAAGCAGCGTCTCATGGTTCGGTGGGGCTCTGTCCCCGGAGGGAGTTCCCCTTCCTCCAGGGGTACTGAATACTCATCTGAGTAGTCCGTTGTCCCCGAGGGTGGGGCTTCTGGGCGGTGAGATCACTTCCCTGGGCATAGAGGGTCCCGGCATGTTGAGGTCCTCTGGTGGAGCCTGTGGCCGTATTATAGGAGGTCCCAACTGCATGTGGACGAAGGTATGCAGACCTTTGAAGAATTCCACCCAGGAGATAGATGCTGGGTCTAGACTAGGGTGTGCTGTGTCCCTGGGGAGCCCCGTTTGAGGGGGGGTCCCGCTGTGTAATGCTGGATCCGGCGTACTGCTCGAGAAGCTGGAGCCCGGTAACGGCTGGGGAGGGCCATGAGTTGGATCCCCTAGGGCCTCTTCGCACTGTATACACAGGGCCGTGGCCTCCTCATGCTGTGCAGCTCTATTGAGGCATGCTGAGCAAAGGCCTGAGCTTTGAGTTTATTTTTCCGGTAGTACCATGGCTTGTGCACGTAAAATACAGATATGCGCTCCGTTGTGCGTCGAAGTTGTGCGTGTAGAGTTGGTGCGCGCTCAGGATCGAAGTTATGCGCCCGGCCCAGTAAGCGCGTGGCTATGCGCGTCGCTTGTGCGCACGATATTTGGGAGTGCGATGCTGTGCGCACCAGATGTCGGGGGTTAGTTCCCCGCCGAGGGTCGGCCACCAGACTGAGGCTTACCTCCGAGGGATCACGGAAATCACCTGGGAATCTCAACTGGGGGAGGGACCCAATGGTGTCACCGCAGGAGAGTGGGGCTCGTCTGTAGAAGGTAAGATTTCTTATTTTGGTTTTCTTTGTTAAAATTACTCTAACGCTGTACGAACGTACATAGAGTCCCTAACTGCTATGGAGACGGAAAATACTGATGAGCTGCACTTCCTGCAGGGGTATATGTACTAGGGCTGATGTCAGATTGAAATCTGATCCGTCGCCAACTGCTATCAGGAGTACACTATACCCATTGGTCCTGAGTCCATCTGCTACACGCTAGGAAATGTCATAATGCCTATGTATCGCTCCATGGTGAGACCACACCTTGAATACTGTGTACAATTCTGGTCGCCACATCTAAAAAAGATATAGTTGCAATGGAAGAACATACAGAGAAGGGCGACCAAATGTTAAAGGGGATGGAAGGCTCCCCTATGAGGAAAGGCTGAAGAGGGTAGCATGGGATCTCTTAGTGTGGAAACAGGATGCTGGGCTTGATGGACCCTTGGTCTGACCCAGTATGGCAATTTCTTATGTTTTATGTTCAATTTAGGCCCCTGTTTTTGGCTGAGAGGAGGCACCTAACTTTAGGGATCTAAAACTGAGGATCCTAAATTTAGGACTGTTATGCTTCCCTAAGTTTAAGTAACCTAAATGCACTTAATTAAATAATATATGGTTTTTGCTTTTTCATGCTAGTTAGTACATCTGTATATCAATGGGATAAGCTGTGCAAGTGACTGGATCGCCTGGCTGGCCTCGGGCGGCTCTCTTACCTTTGCGGAAGGGATTGATCTTGTATTCTGTTAAGAGTTTCTGGCACTGCAGCTCTTTGCGGATTGTCTCGCGGTGGATTGCCAGCTGATGAAACTTCATCTTTTTTCTGCTTTCTCACGTGCGCCAGCTGCGGGCCGGGCCGTCATCCTCAATGCAGTTGCTCTCCTTTATTACCTAATTTGCTCTTGCAACCCTTCCAGGGACTTGCCCCCGGCCGCTTCCCCAACACCTCCGAAGCCTGCTCTCCTCGCTGCCAGCCACTTCCTGAACCCCTCCGGGAAGCCGCGCTCCTCACTCCCAGCCCGCAGCCACGCTGGATTCACTCCTCGCCAACTTCCTGCAGCACCGGAGAACTTTGTTTTAAGTTTTCAGTATCCGAGAAACAGCAGAGCCTAACACAGAGACTTCTGATTGGCGTAAACAAATACACGCGCCACGTGACCTGCCAGTAACTGAGCTTCTGATTGGGCCGAAGGGATGGCTTGTTGTCCCGTTAGCGCGGCGCGCGTGCTGGGATTGGCTCCTCTTCACTTCCGCTTGGCTACGCGCTTCTTATCCGTAAAGCTTCCGGTGCTGGCGCTCAGGGTAAGCTCCTGCCGCTTCTTACCGCAGTACAGCGCAAGTTCACTCTGGGGAGCCCCGCGCCTGCCAGGGACCAACCCCCCAAAAAAGAAGCTGTAAAGGGCTCGGCCTTCCCGAGGATGCGACATCACAGGGTGATTGGGTGGAGTCTGGGTAGCGGGTGGCTGAAGGGAGATGAATAGGCAGAGGTTTGAGAAACATCTTACTCTGAGCAGAAAACTGTCATGGAAAAAGAAATGTGTCCGACAGTGGCCACTTGGCGTCACAAACACCCAGCAGATGCCATAACGTATATCTAATCCTTGTTACTCCCAGGGAGAGCAACAGCTTTTTTTAGTCTACCTGGCTACCAGTCTGATCGATGCAATATTTGTGTAGAAAACACGCGTCCAGCCACTGCTCCTGGGCCTGACATGCAATTTTTAAATGAGGGGTGGTGCTGAAAAAGGACTGGGTAAATGTATCATCGGGTCAGAGAGATAACGTTCCTGGATGGAATAAACGATAGCTTTATGGAGCAATTGGTTCAGGAACCGACGAGAGAGGGAGCAATTTTAGATCTAATTCTCAGTGGAGGCACAGGACTTGGTGAGAGAGGGGTAACGGTGGTGGGGCCGCTTGGCAATAGTGATCATAATATGATCAAATTTGATTTAATGACTGGAAGAGGAACAGTGTGCAAATCCAAGGCTCTCGTGCTAAATTTTCAAAGGGAAACTTTGATAAAATGAGAAAAATTGTTAGAAAAAAACGGAAAGGAGCAGCTACAAAAGTAAAAAATGTCCAAGAGGCGTGGTCATTGTTAAAAAATACCATTCTAGAAGCACAGTCCAGATGTATTCCACACATTAAGAAAGGTGGAAAGAAGGCAAAAACAAGTACCGGCATCGTTAAAAGGGGAGGTGAAAGAAGCTATTTTAGCCAAAAGATCTTCATTCAAAAATTGGAAGAAGGATCCAACAGAAGAAAATAGGATAAAGCATAAACATTGGCAAGTTAAATGTAAGACATTGATAAGACTGGCTAAGAGAGAATTTGAAAAGAAGTTGGCTGTAGAGGCAAAAACTCACAGTTAAAAACTTTTTTAAATATATCCAAAGCAGAGGCTCATATGAGGATAGCACAGATTTGAAGCGTTCGAATTCTCAGCTCTGGTTAAGTTTAACTTTGTATTGATGCCTGCGAAAAGGGAAGGTAAGGGTCTTTCCTTCAGAGCCCCTGCCCTCCCCCTATTACAGCTTGAAATAGACCACTTCATGAACAGCTGGCAAATGAAGGAGCCAGTGAATCCGCTAAGCAGCCCCCCGGGGGGAGAACGGGCGGTTCTTTTGGACGAGGCTTCCTTAAGTCCAGACCAACGTTTGCCTCCAGTCCAGCGAGGAGTAGACTGAAACGCAGCTGAGTCACCCACCAGAGAAGTGGTTTTGTTCTGCAGCGAATGAAGGAGCAGTTTCCGTATCCAATTGGAGGGGAGAGGCCCAGAGGAGGTGGCCTCGGATGAGGCCCTCCCTTTGGAAGAGTCAGCTGCAGATTCTGCAAGTATACAACGAGTACCCCCCCATTCGGGACAATTTGGGGAATTTCAACCCTCTCTATCCAGGCCTGAGACGGTAACTTTGCGAGCTTTATGGGATTTGGTGAGTGGCTTTAAATGCAACTGTGAACAGACTTGAAGGTAACATTGATGCCGTATCTATAAATTTTCAACAGCAGTTTCACGGAGTGCAACAACAGGTGAATGACGTGACTAATCGGGTCCAGAAAGTTAGAGGAAAATGTTTAAAATTATACAATCCCTAAATGCAGTTGTAATAAAGATCAGTCAATGAACTCAAGAAGATTGGAAATGTTAGAAAATAATGCTAGACATCTGAATGTTAGAATTCTTAATTTTCCAAAAATTGCTGGAGAATTACCCTATGTTACTGTAAAGAAATTTCTAGTAGAGGCACTTGGATTTTCTGAAAATAATTTGTTTGTCTATTAATTCTTGTTCTTTGTAAGAAAAAGAGCCTCTCAAGGTTGCGGTTTCAATCCCAGCTAATCTTACTAGTTTCCTAGAAAATTCCACTCTAGAGGTTATGGAGAGAGATACCTTAATAGTATCTTTTATAACAACTAAATAAATAAATAACTACAGATATTAGTAAGTTAATGAAAATTATTTTCAGAGCTATCCAATATCCTATTTTGGACAAAACGTTAAGATTTTTCCAGATCTTGCACCTATCACTCGTATTAAAAGCGAGAGTTTCTTGCAATGAAGCAGAGGGTTATCTTCTATGGGATTTTCTTTTCTTCTTAAATATCCTGTCAATGCATTTTGAAGAGAGAGAATGAGTTATTTAGTTTTACCAAAATAGATCAATTGCGTCAATCACAGAGGCACGAGAGCAACAACCTCTTCCCCAGTATCGCAAAGTTAATAAGACATGAAATATAATCAGCTGTGGGTATGTGCTTATTACCTATATATGTAAAAGATTTTCCAATTTACTCCCCATATAGGTTTGAGTCTCAGTTATGTCTTATGTTCTATTGGTTAGTTGCTTTATTACAAACTGATATTAAAGATATTTCAGCTCTATTTACGTTTAATTAGTAATATGTTTTTTGTTTTTTCTTTTTCTTAAGTAAAAGAAGCTGAAATTTAATGTTACAGTTTCAATGTCAAGTAATTGATTTGATGTAATTGCTGATTTGTAAATTTGAAAATCAATAAATAAAGAATTAAAAAAAAATATTTCCTGAAGCAGAAATGTCTGTGAGGGAGTCAGTTGGACCATTAGATGGAGGAGTTAAAGGGGCAATTAGAGAAGATAAGGCCATCACGAAAAGATAAATGATTTTTTACCTTCGGTGTTTACTGAAGAGGATGTGGGGATGGTACCCGTAATGGAGAAGGTTTTCATGGGTAATGATTCAGATGGACTGAATCAAATCACGGTGAACCTAGAAGACTGTGGTAGGCTGATGACAAACTGAAGAGTAGTAAATCACCTGGACCGGATGGTATACACCCCAGAGTTCTGAAGGAACTAAAAATGAAATTTCAGACCTGTTAGTAAAAATTTATAACTTATCATTAAAATCATCCATTGTACCTGAAGACTGGAGGATAGCAAATGTAACCCCAATATTTAAAAAGGGCTCCAGGGGCGATCCGGGAAACTACAGACCAGTTAGCCTGACTTCAGTGCCAGGAAAAATAGTGGAAAGTGTTCTAAACATCAAAATCACAGAACATAGAGAAAGACATGGTTTAATGGAACAAAGTCAGCATGGCTTTACCCAGGGCAAGTCTTGCCTCACAAATCTGCTTCACTTTTTAAAGGAGTTAATAAACATGTGGATAAAGGTGAACCGGTAGATATAGTATACTTGTATTTTCAGAAGGCGTTTGACAAAGTTCCTCATGAGAGGCTTCTAGGAAAAGTAAAAAGTCATGGGATAGGTGGCGATGTCCTTTCGTGGATTGCAAACTGGCTAAAAGACAGGAAACAGAGAAGG
Source organism: Rhinatrema bivittatum (assembly GCF_901001135.1). Taxonomy (NCBI): domain Eukaryota; kingdom Metazoa; phylum Chordata; class Amphibia; order Gymnophiona; family Rhinatrematidae; genus Rhinatrema; species Rhinatrema bivittatum. The sequence goes on along the minus strand of NC_042624.1, from coordinate 128,264,482 downwards.
ATTAAATGGACAATTTTCTCAGTGGAAGGGAGGAGTGGACAGTGGAGTGCCTCAGGGATCTGTTATTGGGACCCTTACTTTTCATATATTTATAATGATCTGGAAAGAAATACGACGAGTGAGATAATCAAATTTGCAGATGAGACAAAATTGTTCAGAATAGTTAAATCACAAGCAGTTGTGATAAATTGCAGGAAGACCTTGTGAGACTGGAAAATTGGGCATCCAAATGGCAGATGAAATTTAATGGGATAAGTGCAAGGTGATGCATATAGGGAAAAATAACCATGCTATAATTACACAATGTTGGGTTCCATATTAGGTGCTACAACCCACGAAAGAGATCTAGGTGTCATAGTGGATAACACATTGAAATCGTCGGTGCAGTGTGCTGCGGCAGTCAAAAAAGCAAACAGAATGTTGGGAATTATTAGAAAGGGAATGGTGAATAAAACGGAAAATGTCATAATGCCTCTGTATCGCTCCATGGTGAGACCGCACCTTGAATACTGTGTACAATTCTGGTCGCCGCATCTCAAAAAGATATAATTGCGATGGAGAAGGTTACAGAAAAGGGCTACCAAAATGATAAGGGGAATGGAAAAACTCCCCTATGAGGAAAGACTAAAGAGGTTAGGACTTTTCAGCTTGGAGAAGAGACGACTGAGGGGGGATATGATAGAGGTGTTTAAAATCATGAGAGGTCTAGAACGGGTAGATGTGAATTGGTTATTTACTCTTTCGGATAATAGAAAGACTAGGGGGCACTCCATGAAGTTAGCATGGGCACATTTTAAAATAATCGGAGAAGAAGTTCTTTTTTTACTCAACGCACAATTAAACTCTGGAATTTGTTGCCAGAGGATGTGGTTAGTGCAGTTAGTATAGCTGTGTTTAAAAAAGGATTGGATAAGTTCTTGGAGGAGAAGTCCATTACCTGCTATTAAGTTCACTTAGAGAATAGCCACTGCCATTAGCAATGGTTAAATGGAATCGACTTAGTTTTTGGGTACTTGCCAGGTTCTTATGGCCTGGATTGGCCACTGTTGGAAACAGGATGCTGGGCTTGATGGACCCTTGGTCTGACCCAGTGTGGCATGTTCTTCTTATGTTCTTATGAAGTGTCCCTGTTTTCTGTGAGGCAAAGTTAGGTTCCTTACTCCACTCTGGGTTTTCTTTTTACTATTGGGAACCAAACGTTGATAGACCCAAGAAAGGAGTGAAACTGGAATATAATGAGGACTCATACTTTGGGTCTATAGATTCCCAAGAGAGATGTAGTGGTTGAAAGGCAGTTAGAGTTTTGAAAGAGAGCGAGTTCCTCCAGTAGGAAGGGCCAACTCTTCCATGGTTAGGTCTTTTCCATAAAAAGGATCTTCTTTCTTAATTTCTCACACCCCATGGATTTTGTATTTGATGGAGGATAGCAGGAGAAAGCTGAAGATCTACTTTTGCTCAGCATCAGAAACTTTCTAAAGCCTTTTCCCTATATAAGGCAGTTAAGATTTTAACGGATCTGGATTGGGTATCTCCAGCATGATGATGTGTGTCCTATCACCAAACAGACTACCAATCTAGTGAGAGAAGGCACAGCCTTACAAGGAATTGGAAGTTTGTGTCCGTTCTCAAGCAGGCACTGAAGCTGCTAATGTGGCCCTTCAAATAGCAGCCTGTAGCTATTTTATAGCCAACTTGGGCTTGTCTCAGTGCCTGTAGGAAAGGGGCTCTGTTTTTCAATAGTGAGAGTTTGAATGATGGAGCCTGGTGCTGCAGATATGACTGCTTGTTTTCTTAATTATTTACCTTGTGGTGCTACAGAAGAAGGAAGGAGTTTTGCCTTGTTCTGGACTTAATAAAGCATGTCACCAGTTTGCTTAGGGTGTTAGATTTCCGCAAGAGATTGTTGTAGTCTGTCTTAATGGCAGTGCAACAGAGAGCGTATTTAACATCTTTAGACTTTATGGAGGTGTATCTCCACTTTTCTATTGGGATTTATTTGTATTCTGCTGTGTTGGAAGAGCATTTTCAGTTTCAGGCTCAGTACTTTTGGTTAGCCACTCTACCTCAGATCTTTTTAGTAGTGGTGATGGTGGCAGCCAAACTGTTTGAAAGAGGGTATCTTGGTACACCTGTGTTTGGTTTTCTGGCTGATTAGAGCAAATCGGTACTGGAGTGTTCAGTGGTCACCAAAAAGATGCAACAGCTATTATAAAGACTTCAATTAAATAATGTTTAAAAAAAAAAAGTTTGCTACTATCACAAACTTTACAATGCTTGAGATATCCGTTCGACATGAAGATGGATTGTATATGTTTGAATCAGATTTTAGACGCAGGCTCCGTGTGCTGGGGTTGTCGAGAGTGCCAACAGTGTGGGTTTATTTGCAGCTCTTAAATCCATGGCAACAGCGCTGGCTTTTTTTCCCCTAGGTGTAGGCTCATATGCATCCCCTTCAGAAAGCCTTGTTTTCCAGATGGGATCCTCAGCTGCAAAATTATTCTGCCCATTTTCCCAATGTTGGAGCAGGTCATAGAGAGTTTTGGTTTGGAGAACAGGTTCCAAGATTTTGCTCAAAGGGGTAGATTTAGTGGCTCCAACCTGAGTAGCGATGACCATGGCCACCAGTCTGTGTTTGGGGAGCACATTGTCTGGATCAGGTTGTTTGGGACTTGTTGTGGGCAAGGCAATCATCCATCCATCGGAAACATCCATTTTTTGCCTCCCTTCTGAAAGGTCGGGCAGGGGTAATATGTTGCTCACTGCCATGGTAGTAGCACATATGGATCGCCAGCAGCATACCAGGAGTCCATCTCAGAGGAGTTAGATTTGTTTTCTAAGCTGGGCAGACAAAGGATGATCCTGCTTTTACCATTGCAGGAGTGGAAAGCATTCTGGCAAATTTTCTCAGCAGAAAAGTGTTTGATCCCAGGAAATGGTCATAGTGGCAGGTAGAATTGGCCTTGATGGGAAGGCAGCTGAGAAACACCATAGATGTACCTGCTAGCGACTGGTGCAGTTGTAATAATATGCTTCTGCAGCAAAAAGAAGCACTTGGGGTCATCCAAGATGCTTTCGCCTTGGGAAGGCTGTGATATTTTATGCGTTCCCTCCAATTCATTCCTAGGGCTTTTGATTATTCAGGGTCTGATTATTCTTGTGGCTCCTAACTGACCAAGGCTTGTAATATTTGGAACTCGTCAGACTGTTGGATGAACTTTCATTACGTAGCCCCGAGGACAAAGACCTTCTCTTGCAGATACTGCTTCATCATGAGAACTCGGGGTGTCTTCTGTTTTGTGGTTTGTTCTTTGGAAGGGTTTGCTTAATAAGGACATTTATTCTCAAGCATTGGATGAACATGCTTTTGTATGCCAGGAAATCTCCTAGTCCTTTGGTTATGGGAGGACTGGAAGTTTTTTTGTTTTGTATAAGGGTGCTTGTAATGATAGTTGGAGCCCAGGGGAACCTTTGTGTTGTATGTTCTTGAATAGTGCAGAATGACCTTTCTAAGAGATTAGCTCTAAAAACCCTTTGCAGGTTCAGACTGTGGCTGTTGATGTTATAGGGGCCAAGTATTTGGTAGCTCTGTCCTCTCTTCTGGATGTCTCCAGTTCCTGAGAGGAGTTCAGCTCTTTAAGTCTCTGGTAAAGGACCCCATTCCATCTTGGGACTTGAGTTGCTGCGGGTTTTTTTTGGCAGCTTCGCAGTTTATTTGAGGCTTTTGACATTTGAAGGTGCTATATCTGGCAGTTGTTTAGCCAGGAGAATCTCGAAGTGGCAGTCTCTCTTGTAGAAAGCTCTTCATTTTTCAAGATGTGGAAGGATTCCGTATGGACCCTTCCTTCTCCTTATTAATCCAAATTAGATGGTCTGTTTGCGGACCTCCTATAAACGATTAAGTGATACTGTGTTAAGCTTCATTCCTTGGATGTGCGTAGAGATACTTATTATGGTATTGAAAGTCTCATTTGACCTTGGTAGTCTGATCTTTTTGTGGTGTTCAGAGGAGTGTGTTGGAGTGCAGTGGCATCCAAGGCTTCGTTTTGCAAATTTGGTCCTTGTGGTGGCTTAGAATAATGGGGCTAAGCTTTTGCTCAGGTCAGTTGGGAAGCATTCAGCTAGAACTCAAGCAGCTTCTTGGGTAAATCTACGTCTGGTCTCTCCACAGGAAATTTGTAAGGCAGCAACAAGGTCGTCTTTTACAGGCCTTTTCCAGATACTATCATCTGGGTGTAAAGTGAGGAAGGAGGTCTCTTTGGCTGAAGAGGTCTTGGGCTGCAGAAGTTTTACGAGCGGGTTTGGCAATTTCCCGCCCAGTGTAGGTGTAGATTGGTTACATTCCATTTGTCTGGACTGGTGGTCTTGGATGATGAGGAAGGAGAAATTTAATCTTACCTGACAATTTCCTTTCCATGAATCCAGTCAGACCAATTCCAAACCTTCCCTTGTTGTCAAACACAGTTCTTTTTTAGTGAATCAATACACTGGAAGATACATTGCTGTTCCCGTTGTGACAGTATATATGATTTGTTTTATTCCTTGATGTTTGTTATATACTGGATAGCCCTTTGGTTATAGGGGATGCTACAAATTAAGTTAAGAAATTATTACAAGTAACACCTGGCAAGTGGAGGTCAGCACAGATGCAAATAAGAGGTGACATCATAAATGCGTAAAAGGGTTGTAATATCTCCATCTGCTGGTCATTGGGCATCACACATTTGTCTGGACTGATCTGACTGAATTCAAGGAAAGGAAATTGTCAGGTAAGATTAAATTTCTCCTTGCTAGGAAATATAGAGTAGCGTGGCTTCCATAAGTGGATCATAAAAGGCAGTCATGTGATAGGGTGATCAGAAGTTGACAAACAGTATAATTTGATGGCAAATAATATGATAGGAAACCTCTAAAAAGAAAGAGCAATACCTGCATTTCCAGCAGAGAAGGATGCCTCCTCAGTAATAACACACAAGTTTTATACAAATTGTTTTTTTAATCTTAGCACAGGTGTCAAATCTTAGCACAGGTGTCAATTCTGTAAAAATAGGAACGAGCAAGCTGCAATTTCAGGGCACTCTACCTAAACTGAATTCAATCCAATTAAATATTAAAGCACAAAAATATCACATGTTCGCTCATAAAAATTCCTTCTATGTGTTTATTTACTATAAATGTACTAAATAAACATAAAGATATGAAAATACACACAATGTTGGGGTGTCAGTATGTGTCATGTTACAGTTTGGATCCTGACTTTCTCTATTTTAATGATTTATAAGAGAAATCCCATGGGTTATTCTATTAGCTTCTGATCAGCATAAGATATTTAATTGCTCAAATGAGGTGTTTTTTGTCTATGGAAGTTAATTGGCAGGAAACTGGACTTTAAATTTACCAAGTATTCTGCTCTGTGTTCAGAATGTCTAATGCAAAACAATTTTCTTGTTTTCTTTCCTTGTTAGATGTTTCTCTTCGGCTTCAGCTGTTGTCGATGGTTTGGTTCTGGTTTTGGGAAACCTTCTGTTTGCATACTGCGCTTCTGCAGCTCGAGGAGCGAAGGCAATCCACCACGCTATGATGTGATCGTTGTGGGAGGAGGACATGCTGGGACAGAGGCGGCAGCAGCTGCATCTCGGATTGGCGCACACACTCTGCTTATCACACACAAAATTGAAACAATAGGTATTGTATGTCTTGAAATTGAAATAAAGTCTAGGTTAAACCTGCCATGGTTTGCATTCAAAAACCAAAGAGGAGGAATGTTGGTTCTTTTGTAATTTGAAGGTGTCTGAGGCTTGGTCTTTTTTCCCAGCAGTGTTCTCTCCTCCCCAGAGAAGGGTGCCTTACTGACAAAACACTATCTCTCACCCACCCTAGCTCATCTTTTGATTTATAGCAGGTGACATTTTCACGCTAAAAAAAAAAAAAAGTTAGCCTTTTAACTTAAATTCAGATATTCCTCAGGCCTTATCAATAGTTTAATCATTCCTTTGTAGGCCACTACCAGAAAAATAGTGAATACACTAATACATCTAAAAGACCCTGATTGTGTGCATTCATACTCTGATAGTAATGCAAACTTAATTATGAACTGAACAAATTTAAGATGAAGGCAGTAGTCCAGCAACAAGAGGGGGGCCTCCCAGTCTTTTGCATCTAATGTCACGTATATGATTTTTTGCCTGCTGATGAGAAGTTGTATGTGTGCAACCAGTGCAAAGAGCTCAGAAAATGAGTCTGATCTCTGGAAGCTAGAGTGCCAGACTTGGAGGAGCTGAGGCAAACAGAGAGGTATATAAATGAGACTTTTAGGACCAAGTAGCCAGGTCCCAACTCCAGTCTGGCAGTCCTGGTGCTGCCTTGGAGGAGGAAGGTCTCCTGGTCTGAGAGCATCAACCTAGTGCAGCAGGAAATGATCCTGTAGCAAGGACCTGCTCTCCAGGTGGTGCATTATCCTCTTGCCCCAAGGATGCATCTCCCAGGGCCACTGCCTGGGAGGGAAGGTTAGGTCGGCCCTTCATAGTTGGTGATTCGATTATTAGAAATGTAGACAGCCGGGTGGCTGGTGGGCATGAGGATCGCCCTGGTAACATTCCTATCTGGTGTGAAAAGTGGTGGACCTCGCACGTCACGTTCTTCCCGTTTTCTTCGTCAGATCCCCCTTCACAGTCTGTGCCTCCTCGGTGTGGTAGGTTGTTCTTTTTGCCTTTTTTCCAATTTGCGGTCGATCCCTGACTTCTCACCTCATGGTGACCACCAGTCATCGACCGCATGCTGTGTGTTTTTTCATTAAAAATAAGACCCTGAACAATATAACATGTAACCAAATCTAAATAATCAAAGACCTGTTATATGGATGTCAATTCATGTGTGTTTTTTCATGGCATCTACGGTTTTCAACACTGCCCCCAGTGCCTGGAGACATTGTCTATCACAGATCCACATGAGGTTTGTATCCTCTGCCTGGGGCCTTGCACAATGTCCATGGGTGCCATCTGTGTGACCAGATGACCCCTAAAGGCCGTCTGGTGCGCCTTGATAAGATGGAAAAACATTTCAGGGCCCCAAAATCCGCACCATCTACTTTTGTGTCGGCTCCATTGACGCCGAGAGATCACGGTGATACTCTTAACTCTCTGCCCCTTGCTGTTCCTCTTGCCAGTACTTCCAAGGATTGCAGGAATGGTGATAGATCCTTGGTGATTTCACCGCTCTCCCGGACATCAGGATCTTCTGCTTCCTCGGTGCAGGGGAAAGACTGGGCCAAGCACAGAGGGAGATCCCACAAACATAGCCACTGGTCGCTGTCGACACACAGCTCCGGTTCTGGGGCAGCACTGGTGGCTGCCGGACCGCCACCAAAGTGACACCGGCCATCGGAGGCCCCATCCTCCGATGCCTCCAGTAGTCCTAGGCGTTCCCCACCGACACCGTTGCTGGGTACCATGCTGCCTCGGAGACTCGAGGAAGAGCTGGTGACACCTCATCCCCCTCCCCTCAGTCCTGACCACTCCAGACTTTCAGGAGGAGTTGGACCACAGGGTGCAGTCCATGGTGCTTAAAGCTCTCTAGAGCATTGAACTGCCGGTGCGAACGGCCCCCATACCGGTGCCCAAGCCCCCGCCATCAAAGCTAGCACTCCTGCTAGAGCGTCTGGACGTCCTTCTGGGTGCCCTTCTGATGCAGCCAGTGTCCGAGGGGCCCTCTGTTCCCCGACGGTGGAGAGCATCGGTGGCCGGAGCGATCCTAGTTCTCGGGTCCGAGGAGGAGGAAGATGCAGCTGGTATCGTGTTCCCTAGGCCACAGTTCTCAGAGCCCCTGCTGGGTCCTTCCGGCTTCCAGCCCCCTCAATGCCAGAGGAACCTTCGATTCCCACGGTGCCCTCAAGGCCTCCAAAACTATCAGAACCCAGGGATGATGACCCTCATGGGCCCATATACATTTTAAAACAGCTGACAAATAGAACATCCAATAATTAAACTCATATTACAATTTTTCAAATTTACAAGATACCAAAAATATATTTCAAAACAGCGGACACATCAAATAACACTCAATTGAAACTAATATGGATAAAAAAAAATCCCCTGCTCTCATACCTGGGAACCTTTGTTTTTCCAGTCACCCTGATATTGTTGTGGATTAGTAGTGGAGGAGGGACACACAACCTATTCTCTTTCATATACACCTACTTGTTATTTCTCTCTCTCACATATTCACTTTCATGTGCATTCTCTCTCACACACTCACTGGCTCTCTCTTGCACACTCACTCGCGCTCGCTCTCTCTTACATGCTCAGGGTTCAGGATCTATGTGTTCACGCACAGCTCAGAGAGAACAGCGATTAGTGTCTTTTTTTTTTTTTTTTTAATTTAACTTATTGAACTTTTCAAATACTTTACAGGGTAAGAGATACAGAAAACTTATAAGAATCAAAGATTCTAAGAATAATGAATTATAATGTGTTTCTTATTTATCTTCATTCATAATGCAAAGTAAATTAGAGACTTACAGTATAATTTACTGGAGCAGTTCATAAGGAAATAATAAAACCATTACACTTGGTTGTCTATACTTCATCTTATTCTAAATATATCCCAGTTACCATAAGGAGTTTTAGGAGTGGGAATCCAGGTAACCTCTTAACTGTTCCGGATGATTAAAAATATATCTAGAATTTTGGTAAATAATTAAACAACGACAGGGGTATCTGAGTATAAACCTTGCCCCTTTTTCCAGGACTTCTGATCTCATAGAAATAAATTTTTTCTGACGTAATTGTGTAGAGCGGGCAATATCTGGAAAGATTTTAATACTTTGACCATAAAACATTTGCTTTTTGATTTCTAAAAAATAACCTCAATACTGAGTCTCTTTCCATTAGAAAAGCAAAATGGACAATCAAGGTGGCCCTGGATGTAATATCCACTTCAAAAGATTTCTCCAGTATGTCAGTTAAGTTTAGATTTGGTTCTAGTTCTTCCTCCCAAACCTCGTGTTATTTCTTCTGTTTGTTTTTGGGGAAGGTAAATCCTTGATATAGCTGGTATGGCAGAGTCGGAATATTTCAAAATATTCATTAAATAACTTTGAAATAAGTCGTTCGGAGAGATTAGATTTATCTTTGGAAAATTTAGTATCCTAAGATTCTGATTTTCAAGATATTCAAGTCTATCTGCACACAGCTTTTCTGGAGGGGGCAAGCCTCCAGCCCTCTCCTCCCCAGCATCCACCTCTCCCCTCAACCCCTGTCTCTCTCCACCCTTGCTCCCTTCTGCCTACCCCATTGCCCCTCCTTTCCCCACTTCTCCAAGCCTTCCTCCCTTCCTGCTCCTTTCCCCTGCTCCTACCCTCATCTCTTGCTCTTTCTTCTCCTGCTGCCACCACCTCTACCCCTTAGGGAACAGCCACTGCTATTAATTGCATCAGTAGCACGGGATCTTCTTAGTGTTTGGGTACTTGCCAGGTTCTTGTGGCCTGGATTGGCCTCTGTTGGAAACAGGATGCTGGGCTTGATGGACCCTTGCTCTGACCCAGCATGGCAATTTCTTATGTTCTTATGATCTGATCAGATTAGATTGAACCTTCTCATTTTGCTCTAACTTCTCTTCTACTGTTTTAACAGTTATTTCCAATTTCTCCACCTTTTGCCCCACTACTAAATTTTGTTGTAAAGCATCCTGTATTTTATTAGATAAAATATTAATTGACATTTACATCTGAATAATCATATTACTGCTATACAAGAACACAAAGGCTTTTCAGGGTTACAGCTCATTAATGTTTTGTGTTTTTTTTAATTTTATTTTTATTGAATTTTAATCAAATATACAGAACATTTCTGGAACAAATGTTCTGTACATTTGATTACAATTCAATAAAAATAAAATTAAAAAAAACAAAAACATTAATGAGCTGTAACCCTGAAAAACCTTTGTGTTCTTGTATAGCAGGGTCCTGGTAGATTGTATCCATCAATATGATCCCTTAGAGATGGAAATGAGATCCTTGTCTTCTCTTCAGGCCAGATGTCATGTAATCCATCATTTGGAGGCATTGGGAAAGGACATTTGATGAGAGAAGTGGATGCCCTGGATGGACTCTGTGCTCGGATCTGCGATAAGTCTGGGATCCATTACAAGGTACTGAATCGGTGTAAAGGGCCAGCGGTCTGGGGACTCAGAGCACAGATTGACCGCAAACTCTACAAAGAGAACATGCAGGTGAGGATTCATGAGGACAATGTCAGAAACGCCAACAGAATCTTTATTCCCATTGAGAAATAGAAAAGGAAGAGAGCCCTTCCCACCCCCAGTTTCATGCATTGCCCCTGCAGCCCTATACATTGCTCACTCTGCAGAGCAGCTCATAGTAATCTGTAACATATAATGAATCTTCCACCGTAGCTGAAGACTGCAGTTTCATATTTGACTTCTTTCAGAATTCTGGGTGAATACCATCAGGTTTTGGTAATTTGTTGTTATTAAGCCTGTTCCACTACAACCTCCAGTTTAATAGAGATTTGCTTCAGTTCTTCTGGCTCATCACCTTGAAAGAGTAGAGGAGTAGCCTAGTGATTAGAGCAGTGGGAAGCCAGGGTTCAAATCCCACTGCTGCTCTTTGTGACCTTGGGCAAATCACTTTACCTTCCATTGCCTCAGATACAGACTTAGAAGATAACTTTAAAAGATGCGCGGGGTGTGTGCAAATCTACTCCACTGTTTTATAATCTGTGCGTATACAATGTACGCAGCCTATCAAATGCACACAAATATCCTCTGAAACAAGCGCTCGCATGTAAAAAAAAATACAAAACAGAAAAAACTGTGACTATATTATTGCACTTATCCGGATAAGTTCTGTTCCCTGTACATACCCGGATCAATCCAGACAGTGGGTTGAGCCTCCTGTCCAGCAGATGGAGACAGAGAAAAGCTGAAAGGGTCTCCTACATCAGGACAGTGCTCACCCTGCAGCCCTTCAGTATTTCTCTGTTTCCAGCAGATGCAGATGGAACCTGTGGTTCCCCTCTAGTCAGCTATATTGTCTGGGAAAGGCTATTTCCTCCCTCTTTCTGTCTTATTTCGGATCAAGCAAGTACTTATTATACTTAATTTTCTTATTTAAGTTTGAAAAAAAAAACGCTTGAAGTTTTAATTACGCTTAGGGAGCAACAGTGTTTGCCCCTTGCTCTTACTGGGTGGCTAAGGAGGCTTTACCCCTTGAGATCTTCAGCCTAGGACCCTCCCCGGTGACCTGCCTGGCTAGGGGTGACACTGCTGGTCCAGTCCCTCCCCTGCGCAGACTCAGAGAAGTAGCATGCCTCGGGTCTGCTGACAGAGAGATTTCATTCCTCTGCTGCTTAATTTTTTTTTTTTTTTTTTGAGTTTTAACAGAGTTCTCAATCGGGGGGCGGAGCAGGTAGCTGATTTTTTTTTTCTTCCCTGCTCTCAGCCGGGCACCGGCGATTCCTGCCGTTTTGTATGCGGCGGTTCTGCCCCCCCCCCCCTTCATACAGGCCTCGAATCGGCCTTCTGCATCGCGTGTGGGAAGCCTACCTTGAGGTGCTCACGTTGCTTGATCGGCGGGGAAGGCTCCTCTGCGCCGGAGAAATCAGCTGTTCCCTGTACGTACCCGGATCAGTCCAGGACAGCTGGGTTTTGCAAGTCAGAAACTCTGGCTACATTCTATGCAAGCTCTCACATACCTGTAAGGAGGCCCAGGAAATCTTCGCTTTGTTTGGCCCTACCTATGTGTGTGAACAAACATTGTCATTTATGAAATGCAACAAATCTCGCTACAGACCCGTATCTCAGCTCAGTATTGCGTATTTCAACAACAAACCTGATGCCAGAGTGAAGAGGGGCGACCGACTTCATTGTTCACACTCGGCAAAGAAGTAAAGATGACATCCTTCACTACTGTAATAGCTACGCTTTAGCTTAGTTTATATTTCTTGCATTTTTCACATTTCTTTATGGATTCCCCACCTTGAGAGAATTATTGTAGCTGTATATCTTTCAACAGTTAATAAAGAATAATGGCATTAAAAATAAAAAAGAGTGAAATGACCTGTGTTTATTCCTAGTTGTGAGTCTCAAGGTCAAGGACCTCTAAGGGTTCTTTCCTGGTTCTTTCTCTTGCATCATAATTTTTCAATGTCTTGTAACTCGCATGTCATATCTCTGCCAGCAGATTCTCATGCCTCTTGGTTCTGTAAGCATGGTGATGGTGAATATTGAACTTTTCTCAGATCTTTCGACAGCTCTGTACAGGGAAAGACACGCATCCTAGCCGCCCCTTTATAGTAGGAGAGCACACTGCCTTCATCCAGTTTCTGCAATCCCTATCCCCAATAAGGTTTTTAGGGGTGCTCCTCTTTACATACATAATTGAATAAATAGCTCAACAAAGCATTTACAAACATTAAGTATGAGATATTCATTTAGAGCAGATTTGAAGTTGCTATGATTAGAAAATGTCTTCAGATTGAGGGAAAGGTCATTACAAAAGACCTTTTATGAAAGTATGGGTTTCTTTTAAGACCACTAAGTTCCTCTCAATCAGCTGATGGCGATTGGGTGAAAATTGGATAAGTGGTTTCTTATCGTGATTGTATTTCCTGTTGGGAGGCTGCCTACACAGGACACATCATGCTGTTTATTTCTTAACAGAGAGAAATCCTGAGCACACCCCATCTTACAATCCAAGAGGGATCTGTGGAAGATCTTCTCATAACAGAGCCAGAACAGCAGCATCCTGGAAAATACAGAGTGAATGGAGTCATTCTTGGTATGCGTTCTTGATTAAAACCTGTAGTCCACTTGGTTTAGTGCTTGATGAATGTTACTTAAAATAAGGCATTAATCACCTCTTTTGCCCTCTAATTCTCTTTATCTTATCAGTCCCTTTATTCTCTGTATAAAATATCACTCTGTCAGCCTCTGTGTACTAGTACAATGCCATGTCCTCTCACTCCATCTCTGCATATTAATATAATCCTGTGATCTCTAACCTCAGCATTGTATTGGCAAACTATTGCTCCCTTACATTCTCAGCCTCTTCATATTAGTATCTGTTTTACGTAGGGGATGGAAGCAAAGTGCATGCTGGGAGTGTTGTCCTGACCAATGGCACATTTCTTCGTGGGATGATTGGAATCGGACTGGAGTTGCTTCCAGCTGGACGCTTGGGAGATCAACCCTCTGTTGGCCTTGCTCAGACCCTAGAAAACCTGGGGTTTGCTGTAGGCAGACTGAAAACTGGAACTCCCCCCCGAATTGCAAAAGGTTCTGTGGATTTTCCTGTTCTGGAGAAGCACACCGCTGACAATTCACCCATGCCATTCAGCTTTCTCAGTGATTCTGTCTGGATCCAGGTATAAAAGTCTTAACACAAGATACTGTTGTAAATCATCAATCTGGGAGAGGTGGAAGCTCATATGGGTATAGATAGGAGGAAAGAGTAGAAGAGGATTCTTAACTTCTGAGGATTTCAGGGGGCTCCCAAATTTAAGATGTTAATACAGTGCGAAGGATCTGTCTGATATGCTAGAACCTGTATATATAATGGCACCATTCAACATTTGGAAAACTCAGGGCCATGTTTAGGTCAGTGGAGAAAAAATGCGCGTGTGGATTATTTTATCAAATCTATGCTTGTACTTTTTTTTTTTTTGAATTTGACAATTTTTATTCATATCCTTAGTATAACAAATAACCATAACAGCAGCTGAGAAAGCAGACAGTAAACATTCCTCTGCTTGTACTTTTAAAGCAAAATTCTACTAGCACTAGAAGAAGCAGGTAGACGGATGGGCCGACTAGATGGGCCATACAGTGTTTTTCTGCCGTCATATTTCTATGTTTCACATGCTTTATACCTCCAGCAGTTTACAAAGTGAAAGTCCTTGTAAACGTTCTCTCTGAAAAGCACAGGTAGAAATGCATCCAGTCTTTCCACTAAGTACATCTTCAATATTTTTGGAGGTTAGGACTGAGACCAATCCATATTTTATCATTTTCAAACACTAGGACTCCATGAAATTAGAAATCAGCAAATTTAAAATACTTCATAGGAAGTTTTTTTTCCACTCTATACATAATCAAGCTATGGAATCTTTTGCCAGAGGATGTAGTCAACACAACTGATATACAGGTCTATCCAGTACCGAGCGGTAGGAAGAGCTGCGTTAGTGCCCGGCGCACCCGCGGTTGCCGCACGCACAGTGCAGCTCACCTACCGCTCGATCCTGAACTATAATTTCATGTAAATGTAAACCGCGTCTAAGAAGGGTCCGTGAAGCGTTAGGCCCGCGCAACCCATTTTACTGTATAGAGCGCCTATACATTATCCTGGGTGCGCGGGCCTAACGCTTCACGCCACGCTGGTATCTGTCATTTGAAATGACAGATACCAGGAAGTCGGGACTGCCAGTCCCCCCTCCCCTCCTCCCGAAGCAGGGCGCGAAAAGCAGCCTTGCTCCGGGAGGAGGGAAGAAGGGGCTGGCAGTACGAAGCGGCGAAGCGACTTACTTTTTGCACCCCCCTCCGGACATCGGACGACCTCTCCTGCCTCCAGCTGCTCGCGAAGATGGACGCCTGCACGGGGGAAAGCGGCCCCTGTGCGTGCAATTGGCCGCTCAAGATGTGACGTCACGACGTTTGGCGTCACGGCATATGACGTCACGTCTTGAGCGGCCAATTGCATGCACAGGGGCCGCTTTCCCCCGTGCAGGCGTCCATCTTCGCTGGGAGGCAGGGGAGCCACGATCCGTTCCTGCTGATGGCCGGACGGCTGCAAAAAAAAAGTAAGTCGCGCAGCGGGAGGCAGGAGAGGTCGGATGTCCGGAGGGAGCTGCAAAAAGTAAGTTGCTTCGCCGCTTCACACTGTCAGTGTCTCTTCTCCCCTCCTCCCGGAGCAGGGCGCGAAAAGCAGCCTTGCTCCGGGAGGAGGGAAGAAGAGACACTGACAGTGTGAAGCGGCGAAGCAACTTACTTTTTGCTTTTACGTTTTTTTCTTTTTTTTTTTGCTTCGGGAGGAGGGGAGAGGACTGGGGCTGCCCCGGGGACCGGCACCCATGGACGCGGCCAGGGCAGGAGAGCGGGGGCTGGGGGAAAACTTGCCGCCTACCCTTACCCCTGCCTCTACCGCAGGGGTCAGGGTAGGCGGTAAGTTAGCAGGTTAAACGCGCGACAAAACGGCAGGGAAAGATAGCGATAGTCGGGGCGCGGGTTACGGGATGCTAGGGAATAGCTAATTCGCTCGTTTGCATGCAATATACATGCCGCGTGCGGAAGGGGTTGCCCGGGGATTTTAGGACGCGGTAGGAGTAGGTTAAAGGGGATTCGGGATCGCAGGAAGGGCTAACGCGGGTTAGGAGTGGGTAAACGCGGCCGCACTTTACTGGATAGACCCGATAATGGGGCTCAAAAGACAGTGTTATGAGTTCCTGAAGAAAAGTCCATAAACAATTATCAGCCAAGTAGACTTGAGAAAACCAGCGCTTATCCCTGAGAATGAGATACAAGTAATAGATCTACTTCCGAGGATCTGATGGGCTCAATGGACCTTGGTCTGACCCAGTATGGTGATACTTATGTTACCTGTGCTGGCTCAAAGCATGAACATCTTCCTCTCTGTCTTGTGCTGGACTCTGAAGAGTTGCGATGCAGTTTTTCTCTCCGATGTTAATGACTATTATGTCGCTCATTTTCCTTATCTCAAGTTATGGTAGTAGACTGTTTCTATCTTATACCAATCAGTTTAAAAAAATTATAAATATATATATGAAAGAAGTTGCCTTACTGGGTCAGACCTAGGGTCCATCAAGCCCAGCATCCTGTTTCCAACAGTAGCCAATTCAGGTTATAAGCACCTGGCAAATACCCAAATAAATAAATTCCATGCTTCTAATGTCTGTATTAAGCAGTGGCTATTCCCTAAGTCAACTTGATTAATAGCAGTTTATGGACTTTGCCTCCAGGAACTTGTTCAAACCTTATTTTAAACCCAGCTACACTAACTGCCTTTTCCACATCCTCTGGCAATAAATTCCTGAGCTTAATTTTCATTGTGAAAAAGAATTTTCTCTGATTATAAATGTGCTATTTGCTAACTTATGGAGTGGCTCCTAGTCCTGAAAGACTAAATAACAGATTCACATTTACTCGTTCTAGGCCTCTCATTATTTTATAGACCTTTATTACATCTCCCCTCAGCTATCTATTCTCCAAGCTTAACAGTCCTAACCTCTTTAGTCTTTCCTCACAGGGAGACCATTCCATCCACTTTATCATTTTGGTTGCCCTTCTCTGTACCTTTTCTAGTGCAACTGTATCTTTTTTGAGATGCGGGGACCAGCATATTATACACTGAACTCAATGTGTGGTCTCACCATGGAGCAATACAGAGGCATTATGACATTTTTAATTACCATTCCCTTTATCATAATTCCTAACATTGTTTGCTCTTTTAACCGCTGAAGCACACTGGCATGGAGGGGTAACCTAGTGGTTAGAGCAGAGGCTACAAAACCAGGAGAGCAGGGTTCAAGTCCTGCTGTCGCTCCTTGTGACCTTGGGCAAGTCACTTTACCCTCCATTGCCTCAGGTACAAACTTAGATTTAAAGCCCTCTGGCGATAGGGAAATACCTTCAGTACCTGAATGTAATCCACTTTGAAGCACTGAAAAAAACCAAACCAGT
Organism: Rhinatrema bivittatum; assembly: GCF_901001135.1. Lineage (NCBI taxonomy): Eukaryota > Metazoa > Chordata > Amphibia > Gymnophiona > Rhinatrematidae > Rhinatrema > Rhinatrema bivittatum. The sequence continues at coordinate 128,247,775 of NC_042624.1, read as the reverse complement.
CTATCTTCATGTTCTGTGATTTTGTTCTTTAGAATAGTTTCCATGGATTCAGGTTTAACAGCCTTTCCCTGTATGTACCCTGATCAGTCCAGACTCCTGGGTTTTGCCCCCCCCAGCAGATGGAGACAGAAGTTTACCAATAAAACTCCGCCTTATCTAGGCTGGTGCCACCTACAGTCTGGCAGTCTTCTTCTGCCTCCAGCAGATGGAAGGGGTGCAAAACCTACAGTCTGTGTTAGGGCCTAAGGTAGCTTTTGTCTTTAGTGACTGTGTTAGTTGATTAGGTATTTAAAAAAAAAAAAAAAAAAGAATAAATAGCAGTGACTCCTGGAGAAGGACCGCAGTGACTGCCTGCAGGTCGGAGTCTCCCGCCTCCCAGGGGGTTGTGAGGTCTTGAGGGGACCATCCTCCCTGGTTGTAAGAGGCAGCTGAGGTACTGGGTGAAAGGTCCCTTTTTCCAGCTCATCTACTACTGGAGGTGATACCGGGGAGCCCAGCTCACTCCTCCCAGTAGGGCCAGGATCCGGAGGCTAGCAGCAAGTATTTGTTTAAAAAAAAAAACGGATTGTCATTTTTTCGTTGCAGCCTCGCTCTCCCTTCCCTTCCGTTCGCAGGGTGTGTGTGTGTGTGTGTTAGCGCCGTTTCGCTGCGTTTCGGGGGGGGTGAATTTAGATTTTTACTTTTAATTTTCTTCTCAGCATGCCGCCTCGGGCTGCACATCAGGCTTGTGGCACTGCGCAAGCACTCTTGTCGTGTGATGGGCTGTGTACAAATTGCCTTTCAGGATGAGAGGGAGCTTCCACGACCCCACGGAAGGTCATTGTGAGGGTGCAATCCGTGACAGGGGCATTCGGGGAGCTGCCCCCATCGATTTCGGGCCCATTCCCGCAAAACGTGGGAATGGCCGCCATCTTGGATCCTCTCGGGTCCATGGCCTCCGGAGCGGATGCCATTTTGGGCCCGCTGCTGTCAGCGGCAGCGTGTCCAGCGCAGGAAGGGGAGAATCTTCCACCGAGTCTCTCGCCACAGCGGAGGGTCCCTGAGGGGGACCGGCCCGCAGGTCCCAACAGCTATGGCGCTGGGGACGTCCCTACAGGGGATGAGGATGATGTGTCTTCGGATTCATCATTTTCTCTGAATTTGTCCTTCTAATGCATAAGGCCTTTAAGGCCCGGAAGGCGGACAAAAAAAGACCCCTTAGACTGGAGTCCCAGCCCGGGGCTCCGAAACGGACCAAGACCGTACAGGACCCAGGTCCCCCATCAGGCCAGAAGCCCCTCAACTTGCGAACCCTGCTGACGATACCTCTACGGATTCGGAGGACCAGGATGATCAGGAGTTGCCTTCCCAGCCCCCAAGGGGGGTGGAGGGGGAGGCGGAGCAATTTCAGAGTGGTATCCGGGGGTCTCATGGGGCAGATGGAGATGACCCGAAAGTGGTCCGTCGTATTTAGGAAAGATGAACTGTGTCCGCTCATTCCAGCTATTTTAGGGGAGTTGGGTATCCCAATTCCCCAGGAAGAGTCTCGTTTGGGGGCTACAGATCCTGTGGTATTGGGCCTACAGGGTCCTCCGTCGTCCTTCCCGTTTCATTTCTCTGCTACGAATTTTCTCTTCAAGGAATGGGACATCCCGGACTTGGGCCTTAAGGTGGCTAAGGCTATGGATAAACTCTATCCACTTCCTGAGGAGGCTTTTGAAACCTTTATGAGTTCCTAAGGTGGATGCCGCAGTAGCGGCAGTCACGAAGAAGACCTCCATTCTGGTCACTGGGGGGGGACGGGGGGACAGCCACGGCCCTTAAGGATTTGCAGGATCGAAACTAGAGGTTCAACTTAAGAAGGTTTTTGAGGTTTCCGCGCTGGGAATCCGGGTGGCGATGTGTAGCAGTTTTTCGTTGAGGGCAAGCCTGCGTTGGGTGCAGCAGCTCCTGGCTAACGAATTGTTCTCTCAAGAGGAATCTCTCTAAGCGGGGCTTTTAGAGGCGGTGATAGCCTATAGTGTGGATGCCTTCAATGATTTGCTTCACACGTCTGACAGAGCCATGGTGTCGGCCGTGTCCGCTAGGCGTCTGCTGTGGTTACGCAAGTGGGCGGCGGACGTATCTTCAAAATCTCAGCTGGGCTCGTTGCCTTTTAAGGGAAAGCTGCTCTTTGGGAAAGAGCTGGAAGACCTGATTCAGTCCTTGGGCGAGAATAAGGTGCATCGCTTACCGGAGGATAGACTGAAGTTGAGGGGTTGCTTTGCTTCCAGGTCTCGATATCGAGGAAGCCGGAGGCCTAGGACTTCTCGGGGGTCGGTTTCTTCTTTTCGGCACAATGCCACCAGACATAAGACGTATTCTCTCAGTCCTTTCGGGGGCGGCGTTTCAGTAGACCTAGTTCCGGCCAGAGCGCTTCGGGGGAAAGCCTTCACAATGATGTGCAGCCGGCCAATTCCTTGGTTCTCGTGGTAGGGGCAGATTGTCTCTGTTTCACGAGGAGTGGGTCAAAATCACGTCGGATCAGTGGGTGCTATCAGTGATAAAACATGGTTATGCGTTAGATTTTGCACGCCGGCCCCGTCAGAATTTTCTTGCCTCTCCATGCGGTCATGCAGCAAAACGCCGGGCGGTAAAGGAAACCCTACAGCGCTCGACCTCGGCGCTGTTGTTCCGGTCCCTTCGGCGGAGCATCGAAGGGGTCGTTATTCCATTTACTTCGTGGTGCCCAAAATAGAAGGGACCTTTCGACCCATCCTTGACCTCAAGCTGGTCAACAGATGTCTTCGAATCCCTCGCTTCCGAATGGAAATGTTAAGGTCCGTCATTGTGTCAGTTCGGCAAGGGGAATTTCTTGCATCTCTGGATCTAACAGAGGCATATTTACACACAGGGATTCGGGCAGATCATCAGAGGTTTCTGAGGTTCTCAATTTTGGGTCAGCACTACCAATTTCAAGCCCTGCCATTCGGTCTGGCCACAGCACCTCAGACTTTCACCAAGGTTATGGTGGTGGTGGTAGTGGCAGCGCAGCTCCGGAAGGAGGGGTTTTTAGTACACCCATACCTGGACGATCGGCTAATTCGGGCACAGTCGGAGGTGCTTTGCCAGGAGGCGATACACAGAGTACTTTAATTTTTGAGAGCTCTCGGCTGGATAGTCAACATGTCCAAGAGTCGTCTAGTACCGTCTCAGTCGTTGGAGTTTTTGGGAGCTCTGTTCGGCACTCGTCAGGGAAGGGTGTCCCTCATGGAGGAATGGATGGTCAAGCTTCAAGGACAGGTGCGAGCCTTGTTGTCCAAATCAATTCTGAAGGTATGGGATTACTTGCAAGTCCTAGGTTCCATGACTTCGACACTGGAATTAGTCCCATGGGCATTTGCGCATATGCGGCCTTTACAATCAGCTTTGCTTTCCTGATGGAACCCGGTCTCGGAACAATTTTGTCTCCCTTTACCACTGACGTGGAGTTCCTTTAGTAGTTCCCGACTGGACTGTGGTCACTACGGATGCCAGCCTTTACGGTTGGGGAGCGGTATGCCTGCGGAAATCGGTGCAGGGGCAGTAGTCCCAGGAGGAAGCGCAATGGTCTATCAATCGCCTGGAGACCAAAGCGGTGAGATTGGCACTACGGGCGTTCCTTTCGATTCTCTGCGGTAAGTCGATCAGAGTTCTCTCCAACAATGCAATTACAGTGGCTTACATCAATCGACAGGGTGGAACCCGGAGTCAGTCGGTGGCGTTGGAAGCTCGTCTGTTGATCTCGTGGGTGGAGCAGAACTTGGTCAGCATAGCAGCATCTCACATAGCCGGGATGGAAAACATCTTCGTGGACTTTCTCAGTCGACATTCTGTAGATCCCGGAGAGTGGGAGCTCTCTGAGGAAACCTTTCAGATTCTCTGTGCTCGGTGGGGCACGCCCAGCATGGATCTGATGGCAACGTTCCAGAATTCCAAGGCTCCGCGCTTCGCTCGTCGGCAGGACACAGGCGTGGACGGCGTGGACGCTCTGGTTCTTCCCTGGCCAACAGATGTTCTGCTGTATGTGTTTCCACCTTGGTCCCTCATAGGTTGGACTCTTCGCCAAATAGAATTACATCCGTCGGAGGTAATTCTGATAGCGCCAGAGTGGCCGAGACGCCCTTGGTTTGCGGATCTGATCAAGCTGATCATAGAAGGCCCCTTATGGTTCCAGGACCTGCTGAACCTGCTTCATCAGGGTCCCGTTTGTTCCGACCAGGTCAAATACTTTTGTCTAGTGGCATGGCTTTTGAGAGGAAGCAGCTGAAGTCCAGAGAGTACTCGGATGCTGTTGTGACTATGTTGTTGAGGTCACATAAGACTTCTACTTCTTTATCTTATGTACGAGTGTGGAAGATCTTTGAGGCGAGGTGTCTCGACAGGGGTATCCTACCTACTCATGCAGAGGTACCAGACATTTTGAGTTTCCTTCAGGCTGGTTTGGCAAAGGGCTTGTCATGTAGTTCTTTGCGAGTGCAGGTGGCCGACCTTGGTTCTTTAGGAGATAATATTCAAGGAGCGTTTTTGGTGGCACATCCCGATGTCGCTCGTTATCTGCGAGGGGCAAAACCTTTGCGCCCTCCGGCAGCCGTGCCTTTCTTGGAATGTAAATTTAGTTCTTAAAGCCTTGTGTGTGGCTCCTTTTGAACCTTTGCGTAGAGCGACCTTGAAGGACCTCACTTTGAAAGTGGTATTTCTGGTAGTGATTGCGTCTGCACGCCGGCTGTCGGAGCTTCAGACCTTGTCATATAGAGAGCCCTTTTTGAGAATTTCGAACTCTGGTGTGTCTCTGCGTACAGTGCCTTCCTTTCTTATTTATTTATTTATTTATTTATTTTATTTAAGCATATTTATATACCGAGTTACGTTGGGAACATCATTCTCTGTTTACAGGGAACTTAATGCAGCAAGAAGCTTTACAATGAACAAGTGACAAAATGAGGCAACAGGAAAATCAAGGCAAAATGAGGCAAACAGGAAAATCAAAATGAGGCAACAGGAAAATCAAGTAAAAAAGATTTTTCTTCCCAAGGTGGTGTCTTCCTTTCATTTAAATCAGTTGGTGGAGCTCCCATCCTTTTCGGATTTGGATAGGGCGGATCCCTTGTCTAAGGACCTACTGAAACTGGATGTTCATAGGGTCTTGATACGCTACCTGGAGATTACCAATGGTTTTCGGGTTTCAGATCACCTCTTTGTGCTCAGGAGTGGACCAAGGAGGGGCAACAAGGCTTCTAATGTTACAATAGCTCAGTGGCTGAAGGAGGCCATAAATTTGGCGTACTTATTGAGCGGATCGGTCCTTGCCAGAGGGTCTTCGGGCTCATTCGACTCGTGCCCAATCCGTCTTCCAGGGCGGAATGTCAGCAGATTTAACCTGAGCTCACAGCTGGGGCGCTCAGGCACAGGCCCGTAACAGACACCCGGAGCCATGGATGTCCAGGAAAGAAGCAGGAACCTCCGTGCTCGGGGGCCCTGCTACCTTTCCTAGCGCTCACAGCTGGGGCGCTCGGGCACAGGCCCGAAACGGACACCCGGAGCCATGGATGTCCAGGAAAGAAGCGGGAACCTCCGTGCTCGGGGGCCCTGCTACCTTTCCTAGCGCTCACAGCTGGGGCGCTCAGGCACAGGCCCGAAACGGACACCCGGAGCCATGGATGTCCAGGAAAGAAGCAGGAACCTCCGTGCTCGGGGGCCCTGCTACCTTTCCTAGCGCTCACAGCTGGGGCGCTCTGGCACACGCCCGTAACAGACACCCGGAGCCATGGATGTCCAGGAAAGAAGCGGGAACCTCCGTGCTCGGGGGCCCTGCTACCTTTCCTAGCGCTCACAGCTGGGGCGCTCAGGCACAGGCCCGAAACGGACACCCGGAGCCATGGATGTCCAGGAAAGAAGCGGGAACCTCCGTGCTCGGGGGCCCTGCTACCTTTCCTAGCGCTCACAGCTGGGGCGCTCAGGCACAGGCCCGTAACAGACACCCGGAGCCATGGATGTCCAGGAAAGAAGCAGGAACCTCCGTGCTCGGTGGCCCTGCTACCTTTCCTAGCGCTCACAGCTGGGGCGCTCTGGCACAGGCCCGAAACGGACACCCGAAGCCATGGATGTCCAGGAAAGAAGCGGGAACCTCCGTGCTCGGGGGCCCTGCTACCTTTCCTAGCGCTCACAGCTGGGGCGCTCAGGCACAGGCCCGAAACGGACACCCGAAGCCATGGATGTCCAGGAAAGAAGCGGGAACCTCCGTGCTCGGGGGCCCTGCTACCTTTCCTAGCGCTCACAGCTGGGGTGCTCTGGCACAGGCCCGTAACAGACACCCGGAGCCATGGATGTCCAGGAAAGAAGCAGGAACCTCCGTGCTCGGGGGCCCTGCTACCTTTCCTAGCGCTTACAGCTGGGGCGCTCGGGCACAGGCCCGTAACAGACACCCGGAGCCATGGATGTCCAGGAAAGAAGCGGGAACCTCCGTGCTCGGGGGCCCTGCTACCTTTCCTAGCGCTTACAGCTGGGGCACTCGGGCACAGGCCCGTAACAGACACCCGGAGCCATGGATGTCCAGGAAAGAAGCGGGAACCTCCGTGCTCGGGGGCCCTGCTACCTTTCCTAGCGCTCACAGCTGGGGCGCTCTGGCACAGGCCCGTAACGGACACCCGGAGCCAGGATTTAAGCGGGAACCTCCGTGCTCGGTGGCCCTGCTACCTTTCCTAGCGCTCACAGCTGGGGCGCTCTGGCACAGGCCCGTAACAGACACCCGGAGCCATGGATGTCCAGGAAAGAAGCGGGAACCTCCGTGCTCGGGGGCCCTGCTACCTTTCCTAGCGCTCACAGCTGGGGCACTCGGGCACAGGCCCGTAACAGACACCCGGAGCCATGGATGTCCAGGAAAGAAGCGGGAACCTCCGTGCTCGGGGGGCCCTGCTACCTTTCCTAGCGCTCACAGCTGGGGCGCTCGGGCACAGGCCCGTAACAGACACCCGGAGCCATGGATGTCCAGGAAAGAAGCAGGAACCTCCGTGCTCGGGGGCCCTGCTACCTTTCCTAGCGCTCACAGCTGGGGCGCTCTGGCACAGGCCCGTAACAGACACCCGGAGCCATGGATGTCCAGGAAAGAAGCGGGAACCTCCGTGCTCGGGGGCCCTGCTACCTTTCCTAGCGCTCACAGCTGGGGCGCTCGGGCACAGGCCCGTAACAGACACCCGGAGCCATGGATGTCCAGGAAAGAAGCGGGAACCTCCGTGCTCGGGGGCCCTGCTACCTTTCCTAGCGCTCACAGCTGGGGCGCTCTGGCACAGGCCCGTAACAGACACCCGGAGCCATGGATGTCCAGGAAAGAAGCAGGAACCTCCGTGCTCGGGGGCCCTGCTACCTTTCCTAGCGCTCACAGCTGGGGCGCTCTGGCACAGGCCCGTAACAGACACCCGGAGCCATGGATGTCCAGGAAAGAAGCGGGAACCTCCGTGCTCGGGGGCCCTGCTACCTTTCCTAGCGCTCACAGCTGGGGCGCTCGGGCACAGACCCGTAACAGACACCCGGAGCCATGGATGTCCAGGAAAGAAGCGGGAACCTCCGTGCTCGGGGGCCCTGCTACCTTTCCTAGCGCTCACAGCTGGGGCGCTCGGGCACAGGCCCGTAACAGACACCGGAGCCATGGATGTCCAGGAAAGAAGCAGGAACCTCCGTGCTCGGGGGCCCTGCTACCTTTCCTAGTGCTTACAGCTGGGGCGCTCGGGCACAGGCCCGTAACAGACACCCGGAGCCATGGATGTCCAGGAAAGAAGCAGGAACCTCCGTGCTCGGGGGCCCTGCTACCTTTCCTAGCGCTCACAGCTGGGGCGCTCGGGCACAGGCCCGTAACAGACACCCGGAGCCATGGATGTCCAGGAAAGAAGCGGGAACCTCCGTGCTCGGTGGCCCTGCTACCTTTCCTAGCGCTCACAGCTGGGACACTCCGGCACAGGCCCGTAACGGACACCCGGAGCCAGGAAAGAAGCGGGAACCTCCGTGCTCGGGGGCCCTGCTACCTTTCCTAGCGCTCACAGCTGGGGCGCTCGGGCACAGGCCCGTAACGGACACCCGGAGCCATGGATGTCCAGGAAAGAAGCGGGAACCACCCTGCTCGGGGGCCCTGCTACCTTTCCTAGCGCTCACAGCTGGGGCGCTCGGGCACAGGCCCGTAACAGACACCCGGAGCCATGGATGTCCAGGAAAGAAGCGGGAACCTCCGTGCTCGGGGGCCCTGCTACCTTTCCTAGCGCTCACAGCTGGGGCGCTCGGGCACAGGCCCGTAACGGACACCCGGAGCCATGGATGTCCAGGAAAGAAGCGGGAACCTCCGTGCTCGGGGGCCCTGCTACCTTTCCTAGCGCTCACAGCTGGGGCGCTCGGGCACAGGCCCGTAACAGACACCCGGAGCCATGGATGTCCAGGAAAGAAGCAGGAACCTCCGTGCTCGGGGGCCCTGCTACCTTTCCTAGCGCTCACAGCTGGGGCACTCGGGCACAGGCCCGTAACAGACACCCGGAGCCATGGATGTCCAGGAAAGAAGCGGGAACCTCCGTGCTCGGGGGCCCTGCTACCTTTCCTAGCGCTCACAGCTGGGGCGCTCGGGCACAGGCCCGTAACGGACACCCGGAGCCATGGATGTCCAGGAAAGAAGCGGGAACCTCCGTGCTCGGGGGCCCTGCTACCTTTCCTAGCGCTCACAGCTGGGGCGCTCGGGCACAGGCCCGTAACAGACACCCGGAGCCATGGATGTCCAGGAAAGAAGCAGGAACCTCCGTGCTCGGGGGCCCTGCTACCTTTCCTAGCGCTCACAGCTGGGGCGCTCTGGCACAGGCCCGTAACAGACACCCGGAGCCATGGATGTCCAGGAAAGAAGCGGGAACCTCCGTGCTCGGGGGCCCTGCTACCTTTCCTAGCGCTCACAGCTGGGGCGCTCGGGCACAGGCCCGTAACAGACACCCGGAGCCATGGATGTCCAGGAAAGAAGCGGGAACCTCCATGCTCGGGGGCCCTGCTACCTTTCCTAGCGCTCACAGCTGGGGCACTCGGGCACAGGCCCGTAACGGACACCCGGAGTCATGGATGTCCAGGAAAGAAGCGGGAACCTCCATGCTCTGTGGCCCTGCTGTCCATGTGCCTTTCTTCTTTGTTGTAACCATTAACTGCATGTCCCAGTGTCTGTCTGTCAGTACTAGCCATGTGGCCAGTATTGTTCTCCATTAATTCCATTTTTTCTCATTTCTTGATGCTGTCTATGTGAGACAGGGCAGTCAAATACTTCTGGCAACCTATTTAAGAATTTTCTAGTTCTAACTGCATTAGAGCTTGCGTGCATATTGATAAGTATATATTTTTGTTGAATGACTTTAGTTTTTGTGTTAGCTTTTTCACATTCATGTTTTGACTCTTTGGGAGGTAATTTTACAAAACAGCATTTTACCCACGGAAAGGACTTTCATTATTGCTCTGTTATTATTTAAACATCTATTACCCAGAAACTCCCATTATCTGGAAAAGTTATGGTTCCTGTTCCCTGATCTATTCTCTGGAAAATGTCCATTATGCAGAATAGAGGACGCCCTGTAGCCTGATTCATCAGTAGACTCAATCCTTTACTAACTCACTAGTCAGATCATCAGTTTGAACCATGCTGTGCTCTGTAGATTATGGGGGGAGGAACTCCCAGTCTCTTAAAAATCATTATCTACAATGGTCTCCAGCCTGATTAGTTGTGATGAAAGGTGCTCCACTGTTTTTATCTTATCATATTTAAAGATCTCCTTGCAGTAAAGAAACTGATAAGATGGGTTTGACAGGATCCATTGCTCTTTTAATCCACCTTGATTGTTACAAATTCTAATTTCACCTTCAGAATGTTTAACTATATATTTTTTTTTTAGTAATTGTTTTCTAGTGACTCCATTTTATCTCACTCTGAACCAAACTTTATCCTGGAATAAGAATCTGTGCCAGTAATATATATTTTATCCTGAGATGAGAATCTATGCTAGTGACTCTGTGTTTTCTCAGCCAGAACAACAGTTGCCATGTCATCTGACCTACACAACGCCAAAGGTTGAGCAGATAATCCGAAAGAACCTTCATCTCAACAGACATGTAAGAGAGACAACCCAGGGGCCCCGGTGAGCATCCTGTGGGGAAATGTATGAATGCCTCTTGGCGGGTGGGAGCACTTTGTTTTTTATTTTTGTTGCTCCACTGATCTCTATACCCATGGTCCAAGGTTATCTCAGATAAGAACTTTTTTTTTTTTGTGGTGGGAGTTTGTTTTTTGTATTCTCAAACTGTCTAGATCTTGTGGAAACCCAGATAGAATGTATTCTATATGTTAAATAAGGTTCAAGGAAGACCAAACGACTGCCAGCACAATTTAATGATGAGGTGAAAGAAGTATTTATTTATTTATTTAAAATTTTTATATACCGGCATTCATGTTACAAACATGAATGCCGGCATCTTTCAAAAAATAGAAAGCAGATCCAAAAGAAGAAAATAGGCAAGCATAAGTATTGACAAGTTAGATGTAAAACAATGAAACAGACTAAGAGATTGTGAGAGGAAACTCGGCCATGGAAGCAAAAGCTAATAAATATATTCAAAGCAATAGGCCTGTGAGGGAGTCACCTGGGTCACTAGATCACAGAGGGGTAAAAGGATTGCTCAGGTAGGACAAGGAAATAGCAGAAAAACTGAGTGAATTATTTGCCTCAGTGTTTACCGAAGAGGAGGGTGTTGGGAACATACCAACCCCAAATACATTCAGCTAAGGAAATCTCTGTGATACTAGAAGATCTATTAGATCAAATTGACAAACTAAAGAGTAACAAATGACTAGGACGGGATGGTATTCACCCCAAAATTCTGAAAGAACTAAAACATAAAATTGCACTCCTGTTATTAGTAATCTGTGACCTATCGTTTAAAACAGTGGTCCCCAACCCTGTCCTGGGGGCCCACCAGCATCAGGTTTTCAGGATATCCACAATGAATATGCATGAGAGAAAATTTGCATGCACTGCCTCCATAACATGAAAATTTTCTCTCATGCATATTCATTGTGGATATTCTGAAAACCCGACTGGCTGGTGGGGCCCCCAGGACAGGGTTGGGGACCACTGATTTAAAACAGCCATAGTTCCTATAGACTTGAAGGTGGCCAATGTAACACCGGTTTCTAAAAAAGGTGATCCAAGAAACTATAGACCAGTGAGCCTGATATTTTTGCTATTTAGCTCAGCAACTATTCTTAAAAACAAAATTTCTGGCCATATTTATTTATTTATTTGTTTGTTTGTTTGTTTGTTTATCGAGTTTTATATACCGTCATTCGGATTCGTCATCATAAAGCCATCATAACAGTTTACAAAATACGAGGTTACAAGGTTAAAGAGGGGATAAACAGGGTTTCAAAAAAGGTACAAACTGTTGTTAAACATAGGGGTATCATATGCTAATTAGTTACTGTTCTGTTTTACCATTCACTTCTTAGTTATAATCTATAGTTGTGATAAGTTAATGTATTCATTTATTCTTCAGGTTGGAGAGGAGGGTGATGTTGTTGTGTTGTTCATTGGGTGAGTTGGTAGGCTTTGAACAACCATGTTTTAACCAAAGAGTTAAACATGGCGTAATTGAGAAGAGTTAATGGTTTTAGCAAAAGAAAGTTTTGCATTACAAATCTTTTAGATGTTTTTGAAGGTGTAAATAAACATGTAAACATCCCTACCTGAGCTTGTGGCCAGGTAAGTTTAAATTTTAGTTTATTAGCCATAATGTAGATTGATTTCTTGCTGAAGATTTTCCTTCTGCATTTTCTGCGTTTTTGCATGGTTTGAAATTTCTATACATTTTTTCGTAGCCATATAGTGGGGCAGATTTTCAAAGATCTACGCTTACCGGGCCTATTTTCAAAAGGCACGGCAGCGCGCATAAAGCCCCGGGACACGTGTAAGTCCCAGCTCCAAACCCTTGTAAACAAGGGATTTGAGGCAGGCAAACATGAGATTCGAACATCTGGAACAGCTGGAAACAATGGAACAGCTCCCCTATCAGGAAAGACTAAAGAGGTTAGGACTTTTCAGCTTGGAGAAGAGAAGGCTGAGGGGGGATATGATAGAAGTGTTTAAAATCATGAGAGGTCTAGATCGGGTAAACATGAATCGGTTATTTACTCTTTGAGATAATAGAAGGACCAGGGGGTGCTCCATGAAGTTAGCATGTAGCACATTTAAAACTAATCAGACAAAGTTCTTTTTCACTCAACGTACAATTAAGCTCTGGAATTTGTTGCCAGGGGATGTGGTTAGTGCAGTTAGTGTAACTGGGTTTAAAAAAGGTTTGGATAAGTACTTGGACAGAAGTCCATTACCTGCTATTAATCAAGTTGTCTTAGAAAATAGCCACTGCTATTACTAGCATCAGTAGCATTGGATATACTTAGTTTTTGGGTACTTGCAGGTACTTGTAGCCTGGATTGGCCACTGTTGGAAACAGGATGCTGGACTTGATGGACCCTTGTTCTGACCAAGTATGGCAGGTTCTTATTTAGGACATGTTATTTGCTGGTTTACTATGAATTTTATGTGACGTGCTTTGGTTATTTGTAAAGTCATTTCATTTATTATTGTCTTTCTTTTGTTATGTACTTTCTTTTGTTATGTACTTTTTCCTCCCTGACCCTGTTCATTTCCTCCCTGACCCTGTTCATTCCTCCCCTATTTAATTTATCCCCCTCCTCCATTCCTACAGTTTTGCCTTGATACTATAATAAGTTGTACTATCACAGCTAATCCATATTTTATTTTATTATCTATATTTATCTAATTAAGCTGTTTTTGTTACTGCATTTTACTGTTTTAATGTATTGGAGTTCAGCTATTATTATACTGTTATATGTACAACGCTAATGCGTATTTTTCGTTCTCTGATGAGCGGCGGTATATAAAAACCAATAAATAAATAAATAAAATAAAAAATAGTTTTAACTGCTCAGTTTAATGTTTAATTATTATTAGTTTATTTTTTACTTTCATGTAAATGCTATTATAATGCTATGTATTACTTTGACATTTCTATTGTACATCACTCTGGGTTACTGGAGTAAGAAATAGCGATTCATTAAGCAAAATTAACTAACCAGTCATAACACTAGTTAGAGTAGTTATAGTCTGACTCTTGTGTTGCTTAAAATAAATCAGATGGGTACAAAGTCTCAGCCACTTAGGACTGTTTTGGAGTACAGTGAGAAGAATCTCCTGACTGAGACCTGGTGGCTGCTGTGTAATTGTAATTGGGAGTCAGGTTTCCCTGCTCTGTGTAGTAACTGCTAGTTACTATTTCCACCTGTTTCTTTCATCATGCATTCAGTTGATTTTTTTTGTATATTGTGCATTTAGGTACTGGTATAATTACTTGATTATATCTCTTGCAAATAGTTGTCATGTGACTGATATTGGTTTTCAGGTACTGTCCCTCAATTGAGTCGAAGGTTCTTCGTTTTCCAAATCGCATTCACCAGGTGTGGCTGGAGCCAGAGGGTTTGGATTCAGATGTTATTTACCCTCAGGGTTTGTCTGTTACACTTCCAGCTGAACTCCAAGATCAACTTATTAAACATATCTATGGTCTGGAAAGGGCCAGGATAATACAACCAGGTAAGAGGATCCGAATTAACAAAACCATTTTTCAGGGGCAACTTGCCTGCATACTTGATAAGACTTTGATAAAAGCATGAGGAGAAGCAGTAGGGACCAGAAGTATATACTTTGTGGCCCATGCACTGGCCCCCTGCTGAATCCCTCTGCCTGCTACAAGCCATGCTGACTTCCACAGTCCAGGCTGCAGTTTAGACCAGTGGTTCTCAACCTTTTTTTTGGCCGGGACACACCTGACAGATGGTTCTCACATGTGTGACACACTGAACATATGACCGTCATGGGGCAAAATGTAAATATACATTCTATATCCTCAGGAACCCCCTCGACCCTCAGCAATGGGTGCAGAACAGAACTAGGCCATTACCCCGTACAACTCACCAAACAAAAAGATATTCTTTTCTGATAACATCTCAGTAAAAGCAAAACAAACTCTCTTTACTGGCAGGCACAATACCCTCCTTATGAAAAGACAGTAATTACCACTAATGCATGTCCTATTGCGAAACACAACAAATAAGATTGATACAAATGCTTCCATGCTAGTAAAATACCTCACCTCGGTCACCACACCCAGAACTGACCTTCACCAAGTACAGAAAAAAACACAAATTATAAATATGGAGACAGAAAATGGAATGGAAAACCAAAAAAGTCACTCTGCATGCAGTGCGAACCTGGAGAAATGGAAAGAGAAATATAGCACCTAACATAATAATGCACACAAACCAACTCGCACAAAGTTACACCTGTATTATGGAACACACTCAAACAGTAACAACTCTATCTATGAAAAGGCAACACTACAAATATTAAATCAGGCCCTAAACACTAATACACCTCCTATTAGGAAAACAGAGCAAGCCAAGATCCTTCTTCCAATTTTTGAATGAAGATGTTTTGGCTAAAATAGCTTCTTTCACCTCCCCTTTTAACCATGCCAGTATCGTTTTGCCTTCTTTCCGCCTTTCTTAATGTGTGGAATACATCTGGATTGTGCTTCTAGGATGGTATTTTTAACAATCACCACGCCTCTTGCACATTTTTTACTTTTGTAGCTGCTCCTTTCAGTTTTTTTCTAATAATTTTTCTCATTTTATCAAAGTTTCCCTTTTGGAAGTTTAGCACGAGAACCGTGGATTTGCATACAGTTCCTCTTCCAGTCATTAATTCAAATTTGAGCATATTATGATCACTATTGCCAAGCGGCCCCCACCCACCGTTACCTCTCTCACCAAGTCCTGTGCTCCACTGAGAATAGATGTAAAATTGCTCCCTCTCTCGTCTGTTCCTGAACCAATTGCTCCATAAAGCTATCATTTATTCCCATCCAGGAACGTATCTCTAGCTTGTCCCGATGATACATTTACCCAGTCAATATTGGGGTAATTGAAGTCTCCCATTATACTTGCACTACAATTTGATTAGCTTCCCTAATTTCTCTTAGCATTTCACTGTCCGTCTCACCATCTTGACCAGGTGGACGGTAGTATACCCCTATCACTATAGTCTTCCCCAACACACAAGGGATTTCTACCCATAAAGATTCAATTGTGCATTTAGTCTCATGCAGGATGTTTATCCTGTTGGACTCTATGCCATCCCGGACATAAAGCGCCACACCTCCTCCCGACTGCTCCTCTCTGTCATTGCGATATAATTTGTACCCCGGTATAGCACTGTCCCATTGGTTATCCTTTTTCCATCATGTCTCTGAGATGCCAATGAAGTCTATGTCATCATTCACTGCTATACATTCTAATTCTCCCCATCTTACTTCTTAGACTTCTGGCATTAGCATACAAACATTTCCATGTGTGGTTTTTGTTTGTATTTCATTCTGCTTTTTTAATTGATAGGGATAAGTTTAGAATTTTTTTAGCTCAGCTGAGTTTTTAGTTACAGGCACTTGGACTACTTTTCTAATTATTGGAACCTCACTGTCGGGATGCCCTAATTCCTAATGCATCATTAGTATCCTTTGAAGATACCTCTCTCCGAACCATGCGCTGCTGAGTGGACTGTCGGCTTTCCCCTTTGTTCTAGTTTAAAAAGCTGCTCTATCTCCTTTTTAAAGGTTAGCGCCAGCAGTCCTGGTTCCACCCTGTTAAGGTGGAGCCCATCCCTTCGGAAGAGACTCCCCCCTTCCTCAAAAGGTTCCTCAGTTCCTAACAAAATCCCTCTTCCTTGCACCATCGTCTCATCCACGCATTGAGACTCCGGAGCTCTGCCTACCTCTGTGTGACCTGCGCGTGGAACAGGGAGCATTTCAGAGAGTGGCAGCTTTGTGGTGGGTCTGTGGTAGAATGGATGCATGAGTAGCAGCTTTGTGTGTGCCTGTGGCAGAACGGATGCCTACCACTCGCACCCAGGCATCCGTTTTACCACATACGCACAAAGCAGCCACTCGCACCCAGGCATCCGTTTTACCACATACGCACAAAGCTGCCACTCGCACCCAGGCATCCGTTCTGCCACTCTCGCACACTCACAAAGCTGCCACTCACGCACCCAGGCATCCGTTCTGCCACTCACGCACCCAGGTATCCGTTCTGCCACTCATACACACACAAGGTCACATGGAGCCTCTTCTCATTGTTTGGCTCAATAAGCCTGGCCTCCACTTATCATCCGCTGCTGGCCTGGCCTCCAGCGGTGCGCATGGTTTCTCCGCTCTTTAGCCACCCCCAGCCTGGCCTCCATCGGCGGAAGCACTGGGTCTCTCCACTCTTCCACGCTGCCGGCCAGGCCTCCATCGGCGGGCACGCAGCGTCTCTCCACTCTTCGGCCCCACCCCTGGGGAGAAGGGAAGCACAAGTAGGGCAGAGGGACACCGGGAGCTGCGACACACCGGTTGAGAATCGCTGGTTTAGACTACAGTAGTGTGAAGTACTCCAGCCATGAAAACTTGAATGATTCTGCAAACATTTTGCTGGCTACATATGCTGTTTGGTCCCCAATAGTAGGCACAATTAAGCTGTGAAATTTGTTGCTGGAAGATATGGTCAAAGTTAATAACATACCTGAGTTTAAGAAAAGCGTTGGACAAGTTTCTGGAAGGACAGATCCATTGTTAGCTGGGCAGGTGTGGGGATTACAACCTCCATCTAAGATTGAGCAACAGGGAGTCATCGGGGCACTTCCAAGTGACCCAGACTGGCCACTGCCTGAGGCAGGATATTGGGCTCTTGGCCTGATCCAACATGGCACTTTTGTACTTATTTTAACAGCCCGTGGCACTGATTTTTTTTTTTTTTTTTTGTAATAATAGTTCATCAGGTATTTTGTCTCATTGCTTTTATACTGTATATCATATTCCAGGGGTAGGCAACTCTGGTCCTCAAGAGCCAAATACCGGTCTGGTTTTCAGGATATCCACAATGAATATGCATAACATCTATTTGCATACAATGGAGGCAGTACATGCAAATTTCTCTCATGCATATTCTTTATGAATATTTGAAAACCACACCTGTTTGTGACTCTTGAGGACCGGTGTTGGCCATCCTTGTCATATTCATACACCTGCAGCCCTTTTCTTCTAAATGGAGTGGATCTAAGGCACAAATTAAAACTAGCTGATTTGTGTTCTTATAATCAGTGCACTGGTATATCTGTGGACACTTGGAGGTCCATATTCAGTAAGCTACACGTATGCCGGATAAACTTAAAAAAAAAAAAAAAAATCAAAACCTAACCAGCTATGTTTGGATGTAGCCACTTAGGTTTCACGTTATCTGGCCTTGTGTGGGCTGATAGCTGCCACTTCAACCAGAAATCTTTAAAAAAAAATATCCAGTTTAATTAGCATTGCTGAAAGAAAAAGAAATAGAACGGCCCGCGTCCTGATCCCCTCCCTCTCCCCCTAAAACATCATACATGACCCTGTCGAGCCATCCACCTCCCAAACTCTTATTTACACATCCTAAAAATTCCAGAGTCTGCAGGTAGGCCCTTCTCCCTAGAATATGTACCCCCCATACCCCTTGATACCTTAAAATGCCCTGCCGGGAAAGACCTACACATTTTCCCTGCTTCCAGTGCTATTTTATTGTGATTTTATTATGATTTATTTATTCCTTAAATCTCAATAAATGTAATTCTGTTAGAGACAGCAGTGGCAGCGTGAGCTATGAGCATAAGCATTTTTGAGGGGAGAGAGGGGGATCAGGCCACTCGCCCTTCTATTTTTTTTTATTGTTGACAGAGCTACTTAACCAGATATCTTGTGAAGATATCTAGTTAAATATCAAACTAACCAGATATAGTTGAAAATTGGATAAATTAGCTGAATAACTACTTTTCCCTGGAATGCCTCTTTTATTTATTTTTTGTAATCTGGCTAAATTATAATTGGGTCTGCTGGCTTCATGGTGGTGAGGAAGTCTAATAAAGATAACGAAAACCTCTCTTAGTCCCTGAGGAAGACTGGAAAGGCGAAACACTGCCAGTGTTGGGCTGACTGCTCCAATTTCGCTAACATGAACAATCAGCATAAAATTCATAAAGCCTCTGTATCGCTCCATGGTGAGACTGCACCTTGAATACTGTGTACAATTCTGGTTGCCGCATCTCAAAAAAGATATAATTGCAATGAAGAAGGTACAGAGAAGGGCGACCAAAATGATAAAGGGATTGGAACAGTTCCCCAATGAGGAAAGACTAAAGAGGTTAGGACTTTTCAGCTTGGAGAAGAGACGGCTGAGGGGGGATATGATAGAGGTGTTTTAAATCATGAGAGGTCTAGAACGGGTAGATGTGAATCTGTTATTTACTCTTTCGGATAATAGAAAGACTAGGGGGCACTCCATGAAGTTAGAATGTGGCACATTTAAAACTAATTGGATAAAGTTCTTTTTCACTCAATGCACAATTAAACTCTGGAATTTGTTGCCAGAGGATGTGGTTAGTGCAGTTAGTATAGTTGTGTTTTAAAAAAGGATTGGATAAGTTCTTGGAGAAGTCCATTACCTGCTATTAATTAAGTTGACTTAGAGAATAGCCACTGCCATTAGCAATGGTTACATGGAATAGACTTAGTGTTTGGGTACTTGCCAGGTTCTTATGGCCTGGATTGGCCACTGTTGAAACAGGATGCTGGGCTTGATGGACCCTTGGTCTGACCCAGTATGGCATGTTCTTTTGTTCTTATTTGTGAGGCAAGACTTCTCTTGGGTAAATCCATTTGACTGTGTTCCATTAAACCATGTCTTTCTATATGCTCTGTGAATTTGATCTTTACATAAGAAATTGCCATACTGGGCCAGACCAAGGGTCCATCAAACCCAGCATCCTGTTTCCAACAGAGGCTAAATCAGGCCACAAGAACTGGCAATTAACCAAACACCAAGAAGATCCCATGCTACTGATGCTAATAATAGCAGTGGCTATTCCCTAAGTCAACTTGATGAATAGCAGTTAATGGACTTCTCCTCCAAGAACTTATCAAGCCTTTTTTAAAGTCAGCTACAAGGAAACTGCTCTTAAATCAACCAAAAATGTTGCCTTCCATTTAGTATGAGACATTGCAGTGAGGTAAACGAACAGGAAACAGAGCACGGAGAGATCTCTCTCGACTTGCTTTCAGACGGCAGCCATCTTGGTCCTGATACCTTGACGCGACAATTGCAGAACCCTGGTATGGCTTGTATACTGCACAGACAGAGAGAATGCCACCTTGCCAGCACCCAAGGCGCTTGGAGTAGATGACCCATGCCGTATCCAATTGCACATGCTGTGCTCCATTCTTACAATAACTCCCAATGGAGTAAATAGGAACAGCGTTTATGATGGTGACCTAGTACCACTGGGCACTGATTATGGCATAGTGGGTGGGTAGCAATCTATTGGTGTCGCCTCTATTTTTCCCAGCATTGATATCAGGCTCACTGGTCTATAGTTTCCTGGATCGCCTCTGGAGCCCTTTTTAAATATTGGTGTTACATTGGCCAGCCTTCAATTACAATGGATGATTTTAATGATAGGTTACAAATTTTAACTAATAGATCTGAAATTTCATTTTTGAGTTCCTTCAGAATCCTAGAATGCATACCATCCGGTCCAGGTGCTTTGCTACTCAATCTAGCCTACTTTCATCTTCCAGGTTCACAGTGATTTGGTTCAGTTCATCTGACTCATTGCCCTTGAAAACCATCTCCAGAACGGGTATCTCCCAAACATCCTCATTAGTAAACCCAGAAGCAAAGAATTCATTTAGTCTTTCTGCAATGGCCTTATCTTCCCTAAGAGCCCCTTTAACCCCTCGGTCATCAGCCTAATTGCTTTCATTGTGCTAATAGTTTGCTTTTGATTCAGTACTTTGGTCTTTACTGCTATGGATGACACTTGTTTATTATCACTGCAGGTTATGGAGTGCAGTATGATTATTTCGATCCTCGCCAGATTAGCCCCTCTCTTGAGACGCACCTAGTGCAAAGACTTTTCTTTGCAGGGCAGATAAATGGAACAACAGGTTATGAAGAAGCAGCAGCTCAAGTGAGTACAACCAGAAATGTTAAGATGCAGAATATGAGCATACTGTGATATGCATTGTACATGCTCGTCATAAGGCACTGAAGATGATATCAGCACAGGAAGTAATCACCATGCTGGGTTAAATGGCATTGAAGGAAACCAAAGAGGTAGGTGGTGCTGGAAATGAAAGGCACTGGAGTGAACTGCAGCATAAGAGGTGGATAGCACTGGAAGAGACCACAATGCTGGACAGATAGTGGCTAATACCTGTCTCCTCCAAGTACTTATCCGAACCTTTTTTTAAACCCAGCTACACTAACTGAACTAACCACATCCTCTGGCAATAAATTCCAGAGCTTAATTGTGCATTGAGTGAGAATTTTTGCCAATTAGTCTTAAAGGTGCTACTTGCTAACTTCATGGAGTGCCCCCTAGTCCTCCTATTATCCGAAAGAGTAAATAATTGATTCACATTTACTTGTTCTAGGCCTCTCATGATTTTAAAGACCTCTATCATATCCCCCTCAGCCGTCTCTTCTCCAAGCTGAACAGCCCCAACATCTTCAGCCTTTCCTCATAGGGGAGCTGTACCATCCCATTTATCATTTTGGTCACCCTTCTCTGCACTTACTCCAGAGCAACTATATCTTTTTTGAGATGCGGCGACCAGAATTGTGCACAGTACTCAAGGTGTGGTCTCACCATGGAGTGATATAGAGGCTTTATGACATTTTCCGTATTATTCACCATTCCCTTCCTAATAATTCCTAACATTCTATTTGCTTTTTTGACTGCCGCAGCACACTGAGCTGACGATTTCAATGTGTTATCCACTATGACACCTAGATCTTTTTCTTGGGTGGTAGCTCTTAATATGGAACCTAACATCGTGTAACTACAGCAAGGGTTATTTTTCCCTATATGCAACACCTTGCACATGTCCACATTAAATTTCATCTGCCATTTGGATGCCCAATCTTCCAGTATCACAAGGTCCTCCTGCAATTTATCGCAATTCGTTTGTGATTTAACTACTCTGAATAATTTTATTTGATCTGCAAATTTGTTTACCTCACTCATCGTATTCCTTTCCAGATCATTTATAAATATATTGAAAAGCACTGATCCAAGTACAGATCCCTGAGGCACTCCACTATTTACCCTTTTCCACTGAAAAAATTGATCATTTAATCCTATTCTCTATTTCCTGTCTTTTAACCAGTTTGTAATCCACAAAAGGACATTGTCTCCCATCCCATGACTTGTTAGTTTTCTTAGAAGCCTCTCATAAGGGACTTTGTCAGATGCCTTCTGAAAATCCTAATATACTACATCTACCGGTTCACCTTTATCCACATTTATTAACCCCTTCAAAAAAATTAAGCAGATATGTGAGGCAAGACTTCCCTTGGGTAAATCCATGCTGACTGTGTTCCATTAAACCATGTCTTTCTATATGCTCTGTGATTTTGATTTTTAGAATAGTTTCCACTATTTTTCCCGGTACTGAAGTCAGACTCACATTCTATAGTTTCCCGCATTAACCCTGGAGCCCTTTTTAAATATTGGAGTTACATTGGCCACTTTCCAGTCTTCAGGTACAATAGATGATTTTAATGATAGGTTACAAATTGTAATTAATAGAACTGCAATTTCATTTTTGAGTTCCTTCAAAACGCTGGGTTGCATACCATCTGGTCCAGGTCATTTGCTACTCTTTAGCTTGTCAATCTGGCCTACTTCATATTCCCGGTTCACAGTGATTTGGTTCAGTTCATCTCACTCATCACCCTCGAAAACAATCTCTGGAACTAGTATCTCCCCAACATCCTCATTAATAAACACAGAAGCAAAGAATTCATTTAGTCTTTCTGCAATGGCCTTATCTTCCCTAAGAGCCCCTTTAATCCCTTGGTCATCTAATGGTCCAACCAGTTCTCTCATATGTTTTCTTCTTTGGATACATTTAAAACAGTTTTTGTTATGAGTTTTTGCCTCTATGGGCAACTTCATTTCAAATTCTCTTAGCCTGTCTTATTAATGTTTTACATTTAACTTGATAATGCTTATGCTTTTTCCTATTTTCTTCAGATGGGTCCTTCTTCCAATTTTGAAGGATTTTTTTTGGCTAAAATAGCCTCTTTTACCTCACTTTTTAACCATGCTGGTAATCATTTGGACATTCTTCCACCTTTCTTAATTCATGGAATACATTGGACTTTGTTTCTAAGATTATATTTTTAACCTTTGTAGCTACACCTTTGTTTTTTTCCTACTATTTTCCTCATTTTATCAGTTTCCCTTTTGAAAATTTAGTGTTAAGAGTTGTAGATTTACATATTGTCCCCCTTCTAGTCATTAATTCAAATATGATCGTGTTATGATCACTATTGCCAAGTGTCCCCACCACGTTACCTCTCTCACCAAAT
Source organism: Rhinatrema bivittatum (assembly GCF_901001135.1). Lineage (NCBI taxonomy): Eukaryota > Metazoa > Chordata > Amphibia > Gymnophiona > Rhinatrematidae > Rhinatrema > Rhinatrema bivittatum. The sequence continues at coordinate 128,225,202 of NC_042624.1, read as the reverse complement.
CCTGCGTTCCACAAATCATTAGATCTAAAATAGCTTCCTCTCTCATTGATTCCTGAAACAATAGCTCCATGAAGCAATCATTTATTCCATCCAGGATCTTTATATTTCTAGCATGTCCTGATGTTACATTTACCCAGTCAATATTGGGGTAATTGAAATCTCCCATTATTACTGCACTGCCAAATTGGTTAGCTTCCCTGATTTCTCATAGCATTTCATCATCTGTCTGACCATTTTTCCAGGTGGATGGTAGTATACTCCTATCACTATACTCTTACCCAGCACACATGGGATTTCTACCCACCTTAAAGCCATCACATTATGCAAGGAAGTGTTCAGCTTTAGATAACGCCACACTTAGGCACGTAAAAAAAAAACAACTTTTTTAGGCACGTAAAAAAAACAAAAAAAAAACTTAAATAAATAAATATAGATTCTACTGAGCATTTAGTCTCTTGTATGATCTTTATCCTGTTGGACTCTATACCCTCCCGGACATAAAATGCCACACCCCCACCAAGTTGATCCTCCCTATCATTGCGATAATAATTTGTACCCTGATATAGCACTGTCCCACTGGTTATCCTCCTTCCACCAGGTCTCTGAGATGCCAGTTATATCTATCTCATCATTCACTGCTATACACTCTAACTCTCCCATCTTAGTACTTAGACTTCTGGCATTGGCATACAGACATTTCAAAGTGTGTTTTTTGTTTGTATTAACAACCTGCTTTTCAGTTGATAGGGATAATCTGGAATCCTTTAGCTCAGGTGATTTTTTACATATAGGCACGTGGTCTGCTTTTGCTTTTATTGGAACCTCTCTGTTGGGATGCCCTAACTCTCCTGTTTCTTCGGTATCCTTCGAAGATACATTCCGCTGAACCATGCACTGCTGAGTGACTGTCGGCTTTCCCCCTTGTTGTAGTTTAAAAGCTGCTCTATCTCCTTTTTAAAAGTTAGTGACAGCAGCTTGTTCCACCCTGGTTAAGGTGGAGCCCATCCTTATGGAAAAGTCTCCCCTATTCCTAAAAGGTTGCCCACTTCCTTACAAAACTGAATCTCACGATTTTTTCCAACACTGAATTCAGGCTCATCGGTCTATAGTTTCCTGGATCACCCCAACCTTTTTAAATATTGGGAGTTATATTGGCCACCCTCCAATCTTCAGTTACAAAGGACGACTTTAATGATGGGTTAAAAATTACTAGTAACGTATCTGAAATTTCATTTTTCAGTTTTCAGAACCCTAGGATATATACCATCTGGCCCTGAGCGATTTGCTAGTCTTCAGTTTGTCAATCTGGTCTACAGCGTCTTCCAGGTTCATTATTATTTGATTCAGTTCATCTGAATCAACACTCAAAAAATATTACCGGAACGGTTATCCCCCTAACATCTTCATGATTAAATACCGAAGGAAAGAATTTATTCTTGTTGCAATGTCCTTATCTTCCCTAGGTGCCCCTTTAACTCCTCGATCTTCTAACAGTGCAAACGACTCCCTCACAGGCTTCCTGATTTGGATATATTTTTAAAAGATTTTATTATAAATGTTTGCCTCTACAGCCAGCTTCTGTTCAAATTTTCTATTAACTGGTCTTATCAATGTTTTACATTTAACTTGCAGTGCTCCTGTTTATGGATGTTAGTGCTGTAGTGTGTTCAGTGCTCCTATTCGTGGGTAGGGTTGGTGGTAGTGCTGTATTGTTGGTTTGGTTAGTGGTAGACTCCTGGGCTTTAGTGCCATAGCGTAGCCATTGTTCTTGCCCACGTGTTAAGTTAATGGTAGATTCCTAGTTGTTAGTGCTGCAGTGGTGAGTTGTATTCAACAATACTTAGATGACAAGTCCACAGAATTATATTCATGTATCGAAGCCAGTTGGCCATCCAAATTTATCTTTGCTCATGATTTGCAGTAGTATTAAGATAAGGTAAGTTTTATTAAAGCTTTTGGGTACCATTTTTTTGTGATTTGATTTAATTTGTAAGGAATTTTGAAAACTTAAAAAATATTTTTTGAAAACTCTGTAAAAAAAAAATGTTTATCTTGGAAGGGTTTCTGAGGGTTTTCCCTTCCTGTAAGACGTCTTTAAAGACTTTTTTTGGTATTATGATTTCTAAAAATGGACATGAATTTATTAGAATACATTTTCTAGTGGGAGTTTCTGGATTGGTTTGTTTTCTCTCCAGGTAATTTGTTTTGTTTTTTGCATGAATAGTTTTGCCATCTCTCCAGAATTGTTTTGGAGTTTCCAGGAATTAAGGAGTGATTTCCTGGAAACAATCCTGAACAAAACCTTTGGGTTATTTTGTAAAATAGGATAGTAAATAGTAAGCAATATATATTTCATCAGTTTATCTCTAGTTTCATGTATTCTGGAAGACAGTAATTAAGCCAATATAATAAACTGTTATGGTTTAAGGAAAGAGAACATGAGCAAAAATGATCAAATACATCAAAGTTGTAAATGTAATAACATTTGTTTTATTTTAGGTAAAAGCTTCTTGATTATATTTTACATTTTTTTTAAGAATTGAAAGCTGTTAACAAAGACAGACATATACTCAGATTATTTAAACAGCGATTAAAAGTAAACTTAACAGAAGTACTAAACTTTATAAAATATTTAAAAATTGTTTTCTGTAAGAGACTTGAATTTTGTATGCCCATGAGCTATTCTGTTCTTTCTTCTATAATGGTGCACACTGCGTGAGCAACTCTCTCCTTAATATAAGAATTAAGTTCATCTCTGTTCTGAAAGAAGATGTGGGCCACATTATCCACAGCAGCGAGTTGGGAAGGCAGGTTCTGGCAGAATTGAGTGGTGCTGTGGCAGCTGCTCTGGGAGTTGAGACTGCTGAACCTCCCCCATTCTTATCTTTCAGCTCACCAAAACATTTGCCTATTTTTGAAGATTTCACAGTCTATTTTTCCAACTAGGGATCTCTCGATTTAAACCTGCAACCTTCTGACTCCGAACCAAGACCTTTAGCAGTGGAGAATCCTTTCTGCTTCTGCCACACTGTTCATATCCATCCCTTTATTATTCTACCCTGTAACACCATTGTCACCTTAAAGCCATCACATTATGCAAGGAAGTGTTCAGCTTTAGATAACGCCACACTTAGGCACGTAGTTTTCCCACCAGGCTTTTGTGCTGATAGTGGAAGATGTCTGAGTTGCTGTTACTGAATTTGAATGTTCTTTTTTTTATATAGGGAGAAATAAGGGAAATTGTTCTGGCTCTACATTATTTTTCCATAGACTGCCAGGACAATGCAAATTCCTTTGTCCATGCTTTCCCCAAGTATAGCTGGATCAAGCACAGTTTTAGGATCTAGAACTATCACTTTCAGCTTTAATTTATAGTTGTTGAAAGTTTCAACAAACTGAGAGGACCCAATATTTAGCTCTCCATATCTGTTGAGCATGAGACAAGCAAAGCAGCTCAATAACAGGGTGCACTGAGCAGAGGTACAACTTGCTTGGACGTCATCTTGGTTGGCTTGTTTACTAGGCTAAGCCTTTCCTACAGAAATAGACAGGGGCTGGTATTTACCAAAAAAAAAAAAAAAGCTAAGCTTCTAAATTTTAGGATCTATTTCTCAAAGCGTCTTCCCATGTTGAATGATGCGATTTTCACCTTCTTCTCCTCCTGGCTTTTTTTACACGTCTTAATTTCACGACAGCCCCTTTGAGCCGCGTCTGCGCTTGGAATGGCATACCGCACAGTGTGATCCTCTTATAACCCGAAACCGGAAACTACGTCACCATGGGCAGTCTCCCCTCATGCTTTGAGAAATAGATACAGAAGGAAATCCCCTGAAGCAGAACTTTCTGTTCGAAACACGTGCGTGTCGGGAGAGGGGAGATCGACCAAGATTGGAGCAGATGAGTAGTATTCCTCTCGTATCTCTAAATACCGTGGTAAAAGCGATAATTGAACATATTGACTGAGACTGGAAGTAATGACAAGTTTTAATATAAAAGCAAAATCTTAAAAAATGATGTTATAATTAAAGCATTGGAGTCTGTGGTACCATACAGACCCTTAGAGTGAGGGGCCCACATATATATACTTGGCAAAAACCTGACTTCAGTGCCAGGAAAAATAGTGGAAAGTGTTCTAAACATCAAAATCACAGAACATATAGAAAGACTTGGTTTAATGGAACAAAGTCAGCATGGCTTTACCCAGGGCAAGTCTTGCCTCACAAATCTGCTTCACTTTTTTGAAGGAGTTAATAAACATGGTGGATAAAGGTGAACCGGTAGATGTAGTTGTACTTGGATTTTCAGAAGGCGTTTGACAAAGTTCCTCATGAGAGGCTTCTAGGAAAAGTAAAAAGTCATGGGATAGGTGGCGATGTCCTTTCATGGATTGCAAACTGGTTAAAAGACAGGAAACAGAGAGTAGGATTAAATGGACAGTGGAGTGCCTCAGGGATCTGTATTGGGACCCTTACTTTTCAATATATTTATAAATGATCTGGAAAGAAATACGACGAGTGAGATAATCAAATTTGCAAATGACAAAATTGTTCAGAGTAGTTAAATCACAAGCAGATTGTGATAAATTGCAGGAAGACCTTGTGAGACTGGAAAATTGGGCATCCAAATGGCAGATGAAATTTAATGTGGATAAGTGCAAGGTGATGCATATAGGGAAAAATAACCCATGCTATAGTTACACAATGTTGGGTTCCATATTAGGTGCTACAACCCAAGAAAGAGATCTAGGTGTCATAGTGGATAACACATTGAAATCGTCGGTGCAGTGTGCTGCGGCAGTCAAAAAAGCAAACAATGTTGAGAATTATTAGAAGGGAATGGTGAATAAAACGGAAAATGTCATAATGCCTCTGTATCGCTCCATGGTGAGACCGCACCTTGAATACTGTGTACAATTCTGGTCGCCGCATCTCAAAAAAGATATAATTGCGATGGAGAAGGTACAGAGAAGGGCAACCAAAATGATAAAGGGGATGGAACAGCTCCCCTATGAGGAAAGACTAAAGAGGTTAGGACTTTTCAGCTTGGAGAAGAGACGACTGAGGGGGGATATGATAGAGGTGTTTAAAATCATGAGAGGTCTAGATGTGAATCGGTTATTTACTCTTTCGGATAGTAGAAAGACTAGGGGGCACTCCATGAAGTTAGCATGGGGCACATTTAAAACTAATCGGAGAAAGTTCTTTTTTACTCAACGCAAAATTAAACTCTGGAATTTGTTGCCAGAGAATGTGGTTTCCTGCAGTTAGTATAGCTGTGTTTAAAAAGGATTGGATAAGTTCTTGGAGGAGAAGTCCATTACCTGCTATTAAGTTCACTTAGAGAATAGCCACTGCCATTAGCAATGGTTACATGGAATAGACTTAGTTTTTGGGTTCTTGCCAGGTTCTTATGGCCTGGATTGGCCACTGTTGGAAACAGGATGCTGGGCTTGATGGACCCTTGGTCTGACCCAGTATGGCATTTTCTTATGTTCTTATGTTCTTATATTAGTTAATATTGACCGGTGGTACTATTGATTTGAATTTGTGGGTATACATTTAAGGTACACTGGAATACAGTGGTGTGTGGGTAAAAGGTTGTGATTGACATCACAAATTATCGCCAGCTTCACATGCTGTCCAGATATCCTTGGAATTCCTCCAGGTCAGGCTCAATAGGGCATTTAAAGTTCACATAGCCAGAAAGGCTAAAATAGCAGAGGATTCTGGGTCAGTTGCCGTCTCCATGTTGATCTCAAGCTCAGGCACACATATCACTAGTCTGTTCACAGTTGCTTTTGAAGAGAATACTGGCGGGCTGATGTGGCTGCAGGAGTATACATACCCTGACGTCAGCCTGCTCCAGCTACATCTGCTGGCAGATGTGCATAACCCACTGGTCCTGAGTCCATCTGTCTACACTAAGGAAAACGAAATTATCAGGTAAGTAGCAATTTCTCCTTATTGCTGGGATGCATGCTAGTAACTGTGTGTCTCTCTGGCTCCTGTAGGGACTGATTGCTGGAATAAATGCTGGCCTTCGCATCAGTGGAAAGGCTCCATTTATTGTCAGTCGCACAGAGGGTTACATTGGCGTTCTCATTGATGATCTCACCACCGCAGGCACCAGTGAGCCGTATCGCATGTTCACAAGTCGTGCTGAGTTCCGCTTGTCCTTGCGTCCTGATAATGCTGACTACAGACTGACATTTCGAGGTAAGTCTAGCATCATCTTTACACTCTGCTTCTTTCTCACTTCCACTTTTTATCTCGGTCCTTATCCATCACTTTTTACCCCATCTACTTTTTCTCTCATGCTTTCCATTGCATACTCTCTGCTGATTATGAGGAAAATGAGCAGGTGTTTTAAAGTGGACCAGGAAATATTTCTCCTTTTTTTCTTACATGTGTTTTACTTCTAAAAGGATAGAGACAGCATGGAGATGGTCCAGAGAAGGCCTACTAGTATGGTGATGAGACTTAGAGATATAAATATGTATACCTTAGAGGAGAGGCAAGGGAGATCTCGTAAAAATATTCAAAGAGCTGAAAGATTCGTATTGCACAAAAACAAAAGGTCATACTGTGAGTTTTTGAGAAGGTAGACTCAGAAACAGCATCGTAAAATATTTAATCACGTAAAGGTGATGGCTGCATGGAATGCCCCTCCGCATGTAGGTGGTAAGACTTCAAAAAGGCATGGGAGAAGCACAGATGATCCTTGATGGCAAAAATGTAGAGAAGGAGTGGGCAAATTAATTAGCTGAGTCTGGTAGGGCAAACTCTAGAGCAAATGGCGAGTTGGGCCAAAATCATTGCTGATGCCCTTTTCACCCAGCCCCCCCCCCCCCCCCCCCCCCCCCCCTCCAAACTGCTCCCTGCTCCCTGGTGTGGATTAGCCAGGGTGAAGGTTTACACAAACTTTCGCTACAAGTAAACCGTGGAGGTAGGTTCCTTTTCTTCCATCATTCACCCCCTGCCTCTCTAACCCCCTCCCCAATATCTGTCCCTCTCCGTCAGCATCCTCTCCCCCATCTTATAAATCACCCCCTTCTCCAGTTTCCTCTTTCCAGTCTCTTAATCCCCTTTCCTAGCATCTGCCTCCTGCCTGTCCCTTCCTCCATCATAGTGGATAACACATTGAAATTGTCGGGTCAGGGTGCTGCAGTAGTCAAAAAAGCAAACAGAATGATAGGAATTATTAAGAAGGGAATGGTTAATAGAATGGAAAATGTCATAATGCCTCTGTATCGCTCCATGGTGAGACCGTGCCTTGAATACTGTGTACAATTCTGGTCACCGCATCTCAAAAAAGATATAATTGCGATGGAGAAGGTACAGAGAAGGGTGACCAAAATGATAAGGGGATGGAACAGCTCCCCTATGAGGAAATGCTGAAGAGGTTAGGACTGTTCAGCTTGGAGAAGAGACGACTGAGGGGGGATATGATAGAGGTGTTTAAGATCATGAGAGGTCTTGAACGAGTAGATGTGACTCTCTTATTTACACTTTCGGATAATAGAAGAACTAGAGGGCATTCCATGAAGTTAGCAAGTAGCACATTTAAGACTAATCGGAGAAAATTATTTTTCACTCAGAGGAGTGTTGCCAGAGGATGTGGTTAGTGCAGTTAGTGTAGCTGGGTTCAAAAAAGGTTTGGATGGGTTCATGGAGGAGAAGTCCATTACCTGCTATTAATCAAGTTTACTTAGGGAACAGCCACTGCTATTAATTGCATCAGTAGCATGGGATCTTCTTAATGTTTGGGTAATTGCCAGGTTCTTGTGGCCTGGATTGGCCACTGTTGGAAACAGGATGCTGGGCTTGATGGACCCTTGGTCTGACCCAGCATAGTAAGTTCTTATATTCTTACCCTGCCCCTGTGCTACCGCAACATCTGCTCATTCCTCCTATCTCCTCCCTAGACAAAATACTGAGGCAGAGCTGTTGCCATCATTCCTCCTAGCCCTCCATCATGGCCCTGCACACATGTTCAGAGCTCACAGGTCGGCACTTCCTATATGCTGATCTCATGGTACACACGATTAGCATACAGGAAGTGCCTGCCCATGAGCTTTGAACATAGGGTCGGCACAAAAGGGAAGGAATAGTGGCCGTGGCAGCTTGAGCTCTTGCTGCTAGTCCTGCTCTCCCACTATGGCTGGATCTGGGTCTGCATAACTGCTTAAGGAACCCCCTCAGTCATGCATGCACCACAGGGAACAGTGTTGATTATGACCCAGAGCTGGCAGTGCCTCTTGTCATACGGGGACCCATGCAACTGCCCTGCTGGCCCTGTAACTAGGAGGTCAGTATTCAAAAGGGTTTGTCTGGTTAACTTCTGGTCTTAATTATAATAACAGGAGGTATGTCATTTCTACTTCCTCAACTAAGACACCTATTGTACCCATCTACTCTAATTTAAGAACATTGCATCAGAAATTGTTCTTAGGTGCTAATATTGTGTTTTTAATATTTCATAAAAAAATAATTTCAGGGATTAAATAAAGATTAATTTAGATTGAGGATAAGGAGGGCCAGTAGAGCAGAACTGGCAAATGAATGAGATTACTGTTTATACACATGTATAAGTCGAAATGTATGCCAAAAAATCGGCATAAATTTGTTGGTTCGACTTATACCCGCGTACTATACACATGCTCCAGGGAGGAAGACTCAGAACCAATGTCAGGAAGAATTTCTTCATGGAGAGGGTGGTGGATGCCTGGAATGCCCTTCCGGAGGAAGTGGTGAAGGCCAGAACTGTGAAGGGGTTCAAAGGGGTATGGGATAAATACTGTGGATCCATAAAGTCTAGAGCAGAGCTTTCCAAACTTTTCATGCTAGTGACACACTTTTTAGACAAACATAATTTCGTGACACAGTAATTCAGTCTACTAGCAAACCGGCGGTTAATGGTTAAAAGAACAAAATGTATTTCGACAATTTATGTATGTTTCCTTAAATAGATACATAAATAAAATGTTTCACGACACAACCTATCTTGTGAAAACCTTTCATTTATATTAAAAATATTTAATATTCCAAGATTAATGTTATAATTTGAGTAACAATAATAAAACAAAGTTATTGTGTTATTCAATTTACCTCTTTAATGAGATGTATGAGCTTGATGGGATGAACACAGCTTTTGAATATTTGGTGTTAATAAAAAAGTCCAAAGGGTCTTCTGCGTAATTTTAAAAAGCTGGCCAGTTTCACACTATAAAATTATTTGATAGCCTCATTCAACTAATTCTATATGGCTATGAGAGTGAAGTCTGGAATATACAGGAAGGGACAGAATGTCAATATAAATCCTGCACCTCCAGTTCTGTAACTCTGTGCATCCATGGAAATTCACCCCAAACAATGGAGCTTGGATGTTTCCCTTACAGCTCATCATACTAAAAGATATTTTCAAATTCTGGTGTCACCTCACAGGAACAGCAGCACAAACACCTTCCACTGCCAGGCACATTGTGAACTAAAATAAAACCTCGCAAAAAAGACACTCAAAATCTATACTGCAATCCCATTGTAACATAACAGTAATAACACCAAGGACTCAAACAACAATAACCCTACCTGTGAAAAAGCAAGGGTAAATATTATACTGGGTCCTAGAATACCAATACACCACCTACTGAGGAAACAAAACAAACCCGATTGCTATAGATCCCTATGCTAGCAGAATCTCTCATCATGGTCACACACACACAGAGCAGAGACAGACCCTCACCAAATACAAAATAAAGGAGCACAAATTAGACAAAAACTGAAATGGAAACCCCAAGAAGCCAGACTCTGTGTATTAACAATGGAAAAACAGAACCACCATTCCTCATAAAACAAATAAAATCAAACATTTATTTTATTTATTTTATTTATTTCGGGTTTTTATATACCGGCATTCGAGAGCGCAGTCCCATCATGCTGGTTCACATAAAACAAGGGTGCATCGTAAACATAAACTAAAACAATGGTGCGGAAAAAGGCAGTTACATATAACAGGGTGATTAGAACTTGGCAGAGAAAGAAGAGAAAGGACAGGTTATTAATTCAAACATGTGAACGATAGTGGAGATGGTTAATCATGGTGTATGTGAAGGTAAGGATGGGCGTGGATGAGATAGATCAGTTTGAGTCCGGGAATGCTTGTGTGAATAACCAGACATAAAGCATCAGTTATAATAGTAAAACCATACTAATAAAAGATTATTTTAAAACTACTGATAAATAGAATTTCTATTAATTAAAATCATATACATTTTTTACAATTTCCCAAACACCAATAAAATATTTCAAAACAGCACATATATCAAATAACACCCAATAATTAAAACTAATAAGGATTTTAAAAAGCCCCTGCTGTCCATACGAGGGGGCTCTTGATTTCCAGTCACCCTGATATTGTTGAGGATTAGGAGGTCATCCTCTCTCTCTCACACATACTCACATGTCCATTCTCTCTCTCACACACACTGTCACATACATACACATTCATGCTCTTATACCCACCATAACCTCTCGCTCTCACAGACACTGACACACTCTCCCCCTCCAGACCCTCCCCACACACACACACACACAAACTCTTACTCCCCTGGATTTTCTCATACACACTCATGCTCTCACTCTCACTGGCTCCCTCACATACACACAAACACACACACCCAGGCAAGCTCCCAGTCATTCTCTCTCACACACACACACACTGACCCCCAGGCAGGCTCCCAGTCACTCTCACACCACTCCCTCACCATCCCCCAGGCATGCACACATTCATTCTCTCACACACACAGACCCTCAGGCAGGCACCCATGCATTCACACACATACACCGCCATGCAGACTCCCATTCATACACATGCACACTAACGGCAGACCCTCTCTCTTTCTTTTGCCAGCAACCTCGGAGCCTCTCTCATTCCTCTGTTGCCACTGTCACTGCTGCCGCATGGCTATTGGGGAGGCACTGATTGCTCCTACTGGCACTGAAGCCCATTTTGCTGCACCTCTGTGCAGGCCCCATGGGCTTCCATTTCCTCCATGCTGATCTCGTGCATTGTGAGATCCACATAGAGAAAGTGCTACTCTTGCACATTACTAAAGATTACATGTGCCAATCAGTAAAAAGTATTTTTTTTTACCTTTGCTGTCTGATCTTAGTTTTCTAATCGGTTGGTCACAGGTTTTTTTGTTCCACCTTCCCTTTCTTATTTTTTTGCCAATTCCTTTTATATTATCTTTTTTTCTATTTATTTTCTCTCCATCTATCTTCTTCCCTCAAACTCACAGTCAGGTTCTCATTCTCACATACTTTCTCACTCTCTCACACACACACAGGCTCTCACTGTAACATGCTCTCTCTCATGCAATCATTCATAAGAACATAAGAAAATGCCATACTGGGTCAGACCAAGGGTCCATCAAACCCAGCATCCTGTTTCCAACAGTGGCCAATCCAGGCCATAAGAACCTGGCAAGTACCCACACAGTTTCTCACAGGTCAAGCAGGATGGTAGTCCTCACATATGGGTGACATCACAGGATGGAGCCCAATCACGGAACACTTTTGTCAAAGTTTCTAGAACTTTGACTGGCACCTTCGGGGCATGCCCAGGATGGCACTAACCCTGCAACCAGTAGGGGTCCCCCTTCAGTTTTCTTTTTTCCACGTAGCAGTAGCCACGCGGCTTAAGGAGCTCCACAGAGATTCCTGACAGGAAATTTCCTCACAGAATTACTATTCAACTTTCTACCTCACAGGGGTCCCCCTCTTTCATTTTAACGCCCGCGGTGGTCCGGTAAGTTTTTTACCTGATTCCGGTTGATTCCTGACGAGTTTGGCCCTCATGTCTACTGGCCGTCGACCGCACCGTGGCTAAATGTTTTCACAGGCCATGGCGTCGGAGTTCCATCGATGCCCGGACTGCACCCGCACAATGTCCATTACTGACCCTCATCTGGGTAGCGAGCATGATGTCCTTACTTGCACCAAATTTGCCCTCATGACACCTAAAGGTCGCAAGGCTAGAATGGAGAAAATGGAACTTCTCTTTTGGTCAAAAACCCCGACGCCGTCCATAGCAATGACGTTGTCTGAACCGACACCGTCTATGTTGCACCATCATCGGGCAGCAGCCGGTGTCCGACCAGCATCGATGACTCCACGGCCATCGACACCCTCTGTTCCCCTCTCGAAAAGGACAGAGGTGACCGTCGAGAAAAGCATCGACATCGCAGGTCTCAGACCATCGACGCAGGCAAGGCCTCGACTTTGTCATTGTCTGAACCGCCATCGAAGATAGCCCGTCCAGAAAAGGTACCGTCCCTATCTGGTTCAGGGTCACCGAGGCAACCTTCACCGGGACCGGTGATAGGAGCCGCGATTCCACCTCCAACGGTGGTCCTTCCGGCTATGCCTCCGCCGCCTCCTCCTCCTCTGGCATCGGGGCTCCATGCTCCAGGTTTCCGGGAGGAACTGGATCAGATGATTCAGGAGACCATCGGCAGAGCAATGCTAGGCTTCAAGGTTCCATAGACACCGATACCGGTACTGATGCCTGAACTGTTAACCGATCCCATTCCAGCAGCGCTAGAACCGTTATGAGAATGGAAGCGCTGATCGCTGCTTTTCCTCCGATGGATCAGTCGACTCCACATACTCTGGAATTTGTTGCCAGAGGATGTGGTTAGTGCAGTTAGTATAGCTGTGTTTAAAAAAGGATTGGATAAGTTCTTGGAGGAGAAGTCCATTACCTGCTATTAAGTTCACTTAGAGAATAGCCACTGCCATTAGCAATGGTTACATGGAATAGACTTAGTTTTTGGGTACTTGCCAGGTTCTTATGGCCTGGATTGGCCACTGTTGGAGACAGGATGCTGGGCTTGATGGACCCTTGGTCTGACCCAGTATGGCATGTTCTTATGTTCTCTCCGATTCCTCTTTCATCGACAGAAGGAGAAACACCGTTCCTTCCGCCATCGGGAGTCCTTCCGATGCCTAGATCATCGGTTTCACCGATTGCATCTTTGTTTCCATCGGTGCCACTGACCCGTCCACCGATGCCCTTGGTGCCACTGGTGACACCATCCATGCCTTCGGTGCCTCGCCCGGGACCTTCAGGTATACCAATTTTTCGTCCCTCCAAGGAGACTGGGGGTGCTGGTGATGATCCCTACGATACCTGGACTGACGATTCATCCCAGGATACCAATGACTTGCCATCGCCACCCTCTCCTGCTGAAAGCAGGAAGCGTTCTCTGCCAGAGGACTTGTCTTTCATTAATTTTGTGAAGGAAGTGGCTGAAGTGGTTCCATTTCAACTTCAGACAGAACAAGATGATAGACATCAGATGATGGAGCTTCTTTAATTTTTAGATGCTACTAAAGAACTAACATCTGTTCCCATCCGTGATGTCCTCCTGGATCTTCTGAAAAGAAATTGGGAATATCCTGGTTCTGTGGCACCAGTTAATCAGAAAGCTGACACTACATACCTAGCCCAGTCAACTCCTGGTTTCCAGAAGTCCCAATTGGACCACCATTCAGTGAGTGTTGAGTCAGCCCAAAAGAAAGCCCGAAGATCCAAGCCTCATTCTTCCTATCCTCCAGGAAAGGAACAAAAATTCCTGGATGCTATAGGTCGCCGTATCTTTCAAGGGGCAATGCTTATATCCCACATCACCTCTTATCAACTTTATATGACCCAGTACAACAGGGTCCTCTTTAAACAAATACAGGACTTTGCTGAGTCCCTACCTCAACAGTCTCAAGACCAATTGCGCGCCCTAGCTCCAAAGGGTTTAGAAGCGGGCAAGCATGAGATAAGATGTGCCTATGACGTTTTTGACACCGCTTCCAGGGTTTCAGCAACAGCCATTTCTGCAAGGCGATGGGCCTGGCTAAAGTCGTCGGACCTACGGCCTGAGGTCCAGGATAGGCTATCTGATTTGCCTTGCACTGGAGATAATCTTTTTGGTGAGCAAATACAAAAGGCAGTGGCACAACTCAAGGTTCAAAAACAGGTTTCACTGGTCAAAATGTTTTCATTTATGTTATAATCACCTATGCAGAAACTCTCTTCCGCAATTTTTACTGTATCGGCCCGTTAGATTGTAAGCCCTCTGGGGATAGGGAAATACCTACAGAATCTGAATGTAATCTGCTTTGAAGTGCTGAAAAAAGTGTGAAAAGCAGAATATTAAAATCTAAATAAATAAAATAAATAACTAGGGGAGGGATATAATGGTGCCAGATTGCTCCCGGGCTACCGCTGGACCACCAGGGACTTCGGTGTGTCAGGAAGGATTGAACAGGGAGGGCAGTTTTCAAAGGAGTTAGCCAGGCAAATCCTCTCGAGGGGGAACTGCCCCCCCCTCAGCTCGCACTTTAATAGCATGCATAATTTTAGAGGCTGGCAGAAAGAGGTGGGGTTAGAGAAGGGAAAGTGCTGAAGGAGATCTCATTCTCAAATCCCCATGCGGACTTTGCACCTGTGCTAAAGTGCATTCCCCTAAGGGCACTGTCACATGTAAACTCTCTGCTTAAAAATTGCCTCCAGAAATAGGAGCCTATGCTTGAACTAACTTACAATAATCTAATTTGCCTAATGAAATGCTAACAGTCAAAGCAAATGGTATTTCACTCTACTACTCCCCTTTATTTATAAGCTACAGGGGATCTGACAGTTCTAATCTTTCTAAATTTCTCTTCTGAATTCAAATGCTTTGGGGAAATGAATTTTAATTGTCCAAAGTACTTTGAGTTGCTTTAATTAAGCTTGATTTCAATTAATGCACATAAACCTTAAAAAAAAACAACAAAAAACTCAGTTAAAGGAAAGTGAAACACTGGCTGAAAAACAAATCTGCTCTCCCTTGAACAATCCATCTTGTTAGCTGAAAAAATGTTTCATAAACCACCGTGCTGCTGCTAGTAGAGGGCTAACAAAGATGGGGGAGGGAGGGAAGGATCGAACCATTTCATAAGCACCCTAGGTTTTACCCTGGACTTATCCACAAGTATATACAGCAGTGGTTCTCCCATCGTGACACACCTGACAGGCCACGCTCACATGTCTGACACACTGCTCATTACAATTCACGGCGGAAATAAAAAGTAAAGGCCCAGTAATTATTTTTATTGTTTAAAATGACACAAGGAAAAGATACATATTCTGTCTGAACAGAAATTACATAAATAGTAAACATCCCACACCAAAACAGCACCAATTTCCAGCACTTAAACAGTAACCACCTTACCTAAGAAAAGGCAACACTGAAATATTACACCAGGCCTTAAGACACCAATACACCTCCTATTAGGAAAAGGGACCAAGTCAGGCTGCTATAGAGCCCTACAGAGAAACTACACACCAGCAGAAAACCTCACCTGAGTCACATGTGCTGATCCTCACCTAACAAAGAATAAAGAGACCAAAACGCATAACTAGAAGCATGCAGACAAAAACTGAATTGGAAACCACAGCAAGCCAGAGTCTCTGTATGCAGTGCAACAAAGGAAAAAAAAGAAACACTACCAGTCCTTATAAAACAAATCAAGAAATATACAATCAGTAGCAGTAAAACCATATTAATAAAAAGAACAGATTATTTCTAAACAGCTGATGAGTGGAATATCCAATAATTAAAAACTCATATAAAAAATTTCTAGATACCAATAAAATATTTCAAAATAGCAGACACAAAGACCCAGTAATGAAAAATAAGGATACAAAAATGTTTTTGCTCTGCATACCTGGAAACGTTTGATATCCAGGTGTCCTGAGATTGTTCTGAATTAGCAGGAGGAGGGGTGGTTTGCTTGGAACTTTCTCCTCTCTCAGTCACATACCTGCGCTCTCTCTCACACTGGCTCTCAATGACACACCTATACACACATGCTCTCAGTACTCACATATACACATGCTTTTTCTCTCTCACTTATATAGGCTCTTAATTACACATTTACACACATGCTGTCTATCTTTTCACGCTTACACACACACACAGGCTTTCAATCACACACATACATTCTGTCTTTTTGTCTCACACACAGACTCTCATTCACATGCTTACAAACATGCTCTCTCTCGTTCTCTCATTTACACACAGGTTTTCAATCACATACATACATGCTGTCTTTTTCTCTCACACACAGACTCTCATTCACATGCTTACAAACATGTCCTCTCTTTCTCTCATTTACACACAGGCTCTCAATCACATACTCACATGCTCCATCACCTAAACCAGCTCTCAATCACACACAGGCACACATGATCTCTCTTACTTATACACACAGGCTCTTAATCATACATGCACATGATCTCTCTCACACACAAAGGATCTCAATCATACACACACACTCTTTCACACAAACAGGTTTTCAATCACAAACTTACACATACAGGTTCCCAATCGTAAACTTACATTCATGCTCTCTCTCTCACAGGCAGGCTCTCAATCACAGACATACTTTCTTTCACATATACAGGCTCTCAATCCTTCACATACATGCAATCTCTCACTCACACACACAGGATCTCAAACACACATGCTTGCTTGCTTATTCATGCTCTCCCTCCCTCCCCGGAACTAGCAGCAGCCTCCTCCCAACCCTAACCTCCTTCACTTTCAGCCCTCGCGGAGAAAGGAGTCCCATCAGCCGCGGGGGGTTGTCGTTCTTCTTCATTTTCCTCTGAGCCGCGCTGCACATTCCTCAGGCTGCGCCTCTCTTCTCTTCTTCGGGCCGACGCTGACCACACTAGCAGGGTCTCTTCTTCCCGCGCACGCACCCAATGCTCACCACTTCCGGGCCGCGGGGGGGTGGGAAGAAGAGACCCTGCCGGTGCCGCTGACTCCAGCTGTTCTGCTGCGTTCCGCTCGGGCGGAGGAGGACCGGGGAGCAGCTGGGTCAGTGGGGGACTGGGAAGTGTGGCCACACGCCGGTTGAGAACCACTGATATACAGCATGTGCTTTGTGCTTTTCACTGATAAGTTTTTACCGGGTAGGTCATTAGCCAGGTAAACCTTATGTGGCTAAAGAGACAATACTAGGGTGTTACAGGGATGCGGCTTCAACTTAAGCAGGTGGTGCTGAATATTGGGGCTGCTTGTATGAAAAGTTATCTGCATGAGCCATAGCAGCCCAAGGCTCTCCATTTCTCCCATGAGCTTCTTTTATCTCAGCACATTAGGAGAAATCTGGCTGTCCTCTTTCTCCTCTGCAGGTTATGAGGAAGCTGGCTGTGTCTCTCTCAGGCGCTACAATCGAGCACTGGAGATGAGGAATAGCTTGAAGGAAGGAATTGCAACACTTAAATCTCTGCAGTTTTCTAGCTCCAAATGGATTCAGCTGTTACCAAAGGCTCCTATCAGTATAAATCGAAGTTGCAACCTCAGGTATAAAGTGCTTAACCTATCCCAACCTCTCTTTCTTTCTGCTCGGTGTGCCCTGTATTTCCAGAATTTGGTCTCACTGTTCATAGGCGAAACGTGCGCTCTGCTTGGGTCCAAACTTTCTTCTCTCAGGTTGCCAAGTGGAATCAGGGAAAGAGGTCAATATTCAGAGACATTTAGTCAGATAACTTACAAGTTTGAATATTTTGGGCACTTATCTGGCTATATTATAGATAGATAACTAATTGTCCATCTAAAATTTATGTTCCAGGGCAGAGTTAACTCTTATATTCAGCTAATTTATCTGGCTATCTCTGTAATCATAAATGATTCTCGGTATCTTTAAGATAGCGCTGCTGGACCACCGAATATCCCTTCAAAGTTAACTGGATAAGTGTAGGCAGCCAACTTTGCAATCTGGCCAGTAACTGAATGTTACCCCCTACAAATGGCTGAGTGGTATGGCCGGTGTTCAGCATGCCAGCTGCAGCGAGTGTCAGTCAGAGCTAAATGCCCAGCACTGGGAACATGGACGTGCCATTTTATAACATGTGCATGCCAGCTGCAGTGAGTGTCAGTCAGAGCTAAATGCCCAGCACTGGGAACATGGACGTGCCATTTTATAACACGTGCATGCCAGCTGCAGCGAGTGTCAGTCAGAGCTAAATGCCCAGCACTGGGAACATGGACGTGCCATTTTATAACATGTGCATGCCAGCTGCAGCGAGTGTCAGTCAGAGCTAAATGCCCAGCACTGGGAACATGGACGTGCCATTTTATAACATGTGCATGCCAGCTGCAGCGAGTGTCAGTCAGAGCTAAATGCCCAGCACTGGGAACATGGACGTGCCATTTTATAACATGTGCATGCCAGCTGCAGCGAGTGTCAGTCAGAGCTAAATGCCCAGCACTGGGAACATGGACGTGCCATTTTATAACATGTGCATGCCAGCTGCAGCGAGTGTCAGTCAGAGCTAAATGCCCAGCACTGGGAACATGGACGTGCCATTTTATAACATGTGCATGCCAGCTGCAGCGAGTGTCAGTCAGAGCTAAATGCCCAGCACTGGGAACATGGACGTGCCATTTTATAACATGTGCATGCCAGCTGCAGCGAGTGTCAGTCAGAGCTAAATGCCCAGCACTGGGAACATGGACGTGCCATTTTATAACATGTGCATGCCAGCTGCAGCGAGTGTCAGTCAGAGCTAAATGCCCAGCACTGGGAACATGGACGTGCCATTTTATAACATGTGCATGCCAGCTGCAGCGAGTGTCAGTCAGAGCTAATGCCCAGCACTGGGAACATGGACGTGCCATTTTATAACATGTGCATGCCAGCTGCAGCGAGTGTCAGTCAGAGCTAAATGCCCAGCACTGGGAACATGGACGTGCCATTTTATAACATGTGCATGCCAGCTGCAGCGAGTGTCAGTCAGAGCTAAATGCCCAGCACTGGGAACATGGACGTGCCATTTTATAACATGTGCATGCCAGCTGCAGCGAGTGTCAGTCAGAGCTAAATGCCCAGCACTGGGAACATGGACGTGCCATTTTATAACATGTGCATGCCAGCTGCAGCGAGTGTCAGTCAGAGCTAAATGCCCAGCACTGGGAACATGGACGTGCCATTTTATAACATGTGCATGCCAGCTGCAGCGAGTGTCAGT
Organism: Rhinatrema bivittatum; assembly: GCF_901001135.1. Classification (NCBI taxonomy): domain Eukaryota; kingdom Metazoa; phylum Chordata; class Amphibia; order Gymnophiona; family Rhinatrematidae; genus Rhinatrema; species Rhinatrema bivittatum. The sequence continues at coordinate 128,206,125 of NC_042624.1, read as the reverse complement.
CAGAGCTAAATGCCCAGCACTGGGAACATGGACGTGCCATTTTATAACATGTGCATGCCAGCTGCAGCGAGTGTCAGTCAGAGCTAAATGCCCAGCACTGGGAACATGGACGTGCCATTTTATAACATGTGCATGCCAGCTGCAGCGAGTGTCAGTCAGAGCTAAATGCCCAGCACTGGGAACATGGACGTGCCATTTTATAACATGTGCATGCCAGCTGCAGCGAGTGTCAGTCAGAGCTAAATGCCCAGCACTGGGAACATGGACGTGCCATTTTATAACATGTGCATGCCAGCTGCAGCGAGTGTCAGTCAGAGCTAAATGCCCAGCACTGGGAACATGGACGTGCCATTTTATAACATGTGCATGCCAGCTGCAGCGAGTGTCAGTCAGAGCTAAATGCCCAGCACTGGGAACATGGACGTGCCATTTTATAACACTGTGCATGCCAGCTGCAGCGAGTGTCAGTCAGAGCTAAATGCCCAGCACTGGGAACATGGACGTGCCATTTTATAACACGTGCATGCCAGCTGCAGCGAGTGTCAGTCAGAGCTAAATGCCCAGCACTGGGAACATGGACGTGCCATTTTATAACATGTGCATGCCAGCTGCAGCGAGTGTCAGTCAGAGCTAAATGCCCAGCACTGGGAACATGGACGTGCCATTTTATAACATGTGCATGCCAGCTGCAGCGAGTGTCAGTCAGAGCTAAATGCCCAGCACTGGGAACATGGACGTGCCATTTTATAACATGTGCATGCCAGCTGCAGCGAGTGTCAGTCAGAGCTAAATGCCCAGCACTGGGAACATGGACGTGCCATTTTATAACATGTGCATGCCAGCTGCAGCGAGTGTCAGTCAGAGCTAAATGCCCAGCACTGGGAACATGGACGTGCCATTTTATAACATGTGCATGCCAGCTGCAGCGAGTGTCAGTCAGAGCTAAATGCCCAGCACTGGGAACATGGACGTGCCATTTTATAACATGTGCATGCCAGCTGCAGCGAGTGTCAGTCAGAGCTAAATGCCCAGCACTGGGAACATGGACGTGCCATTTTATAACATGTGCATGCCAGCTGCAGCGAGTGTCAGTCAGAGCTAAATGCCCAGCACTGGGAACATGGACGTGCCATTTTATAACATGTGCATGCCAGCTGCAGCGAGTGTCAGTCAGAGCTAAATGCCCAGCACTGGGAACATGGACGTGCCATTTTATAACATGTGCATGCCAGCTGCAGCGAGTGTCAGTCAGAGCTAAATGCCCAGCACTGGGAACATGGACGTGCCATTTTATAACATGTGCATGCCAGCTGCAGCGAGTGTCAGTCAGAGCTAAATGCCCAGCACTGGGAACATGGACGTGCCATTTTATAACATGTGCATGCCAGCTGCAGCGAGTGTCAGTCAGAGCTAAATGCCCAGCACTGGGAACATGGACGTGCCATTTTATAACATGTGCATGCCAGCTGCAGCGAGTGTCAGTCAGAGCTAAATGCCCAGCACTGGGAACATGGACGTGCCATTTTATAACATGTGCATGCCAGCTGCAGCGAGTGTCAGTCAGAGCTAAATGCCCAGCACTGGGAACATGGACGTGCCATTTTATAACATGTGCATGCCAGCTGCAGCGAGTGTCAGTCAGAGCTAAATGCCCAGCACTGGGAACATGGACGTGCCATTTTATAACACGTGCATGCCAGCTGCAGCGAGTGTCAGTCAGAGCTAAATGCCCAGCACTGGGAACATGGACGTGCCATTTTATAACACGTGCATGCCAGCTGCAGCGAGTGTCAGTCAGAGCTAAATGCCCAGCACTGGGAACATGGACGTGCCATTTTATAACATGTGCATGCCAGCTGCAGCGAGTGTCAGTCAGAGCTACATGCCCAGCACTGGGAACATGGACGTGCCATTTTATAACATGTGCATGCCAGCTGCAGCGAGTGTCAGTCAGAGCTAAATGCCCAGCACTGGGAACATGGACGTGCCATTTTATAACATGTGCATGCCAGCTGCAGCGAGTGTCAGTCAGAGCTAAATGCCCAGCACTGGGAACATGGACGTGCCATTTTATAACATGTGCATGCCAGCTGCAGCGAGTGTCAGTCAGAGCTACATGCCCAGCACTGGGAACATGGACGTGCCATTTTATAACATGTGCATGCCAGCTGCAGCGAGTGTCAGTCAGAGCTAAATGCCCAGCACTGGGAACATGGACGTGCCATTTTATAACATGTGCATGCCAGCTGCAGCGAGTGTCAGTCAGAGCTAAATGCCCAGCACTGGGAACATGGACGTGCCATTTTATAACATGTGCATGCCAGCTGCAGCGAGTGTCAGTCAGAGCTACATGCCCAGCACTGGGAACATGGACGTGCCATTTTATAACATGTGCATGCCAGCTGCAGCGAGTGTCAGTCAGAGCTAAATGCCCAGCACTGGGAACATGGATGTGCCATTTTATAACACGTGCATGCCAGTGTGTGCAAGGGGGAGGGGCAACGTATCATCAGGCATCCCCTTACCCTATCGTAGGTACCCCTATTTTTTTTTAATTACCTTTTACTCCTCCAAAGGAGCAGTAGCAAGTTGCGTGCGCTGGCACAGCGGCAAATGGCCGCCTCCAGCCCTGGCCCGGCTCTTGTGCGCGTAATGGGTTACGCGCGAGGCTGGGACCCTTTTAAAATGCGCGCCGCACACGTAACCCCTGCTTTTTATACGTGCGGACCATTTGACTTTATCCATGTGCGAATGTAGGAGAGATTTCACTTTGTTCAGCTTTCACATTCATGAAGGCAGCAATGAGATGCTTATATTTTGTCTATTACAGTGCTTTGGATGTGCTGCGTTATCCGGAGATGAACATGGAGAAACTAGCACAAGCTTTTCCTGACCCTCTGCTGCAGTTCAACAAGTGCCGGGCGCTGTCAGACAGGCTAAAGATAGAAGGTGGGTACAGGGGGAACTGGCAGAGCATCCAGAGATGGGTGGTCTGGGGAATCACACTTCCCCTTCCTAAAAGAAGCCATTGATAGGAGTGACCTCTCCTATAAGTGTTTTGCATTTTTTACAACCTATTTTGAATTTCTTCAAGATTATTGGGTTTTTCGATCTATTGAATCTAATGTGCTGGAGCACAATTTGCCTGGTTTACCTCCTGGTGATCAAGAAGGAATATTTTTTATCTAGAGAATAAACAGTCAGATTCTGTTTACCTTTGTTTTTGCTGGCCTCTGAACCAAAAGTAAAACAGGGCCAGAGGAAGAAATATATATATTCTGAAAGAGCTCATTTTTATATTTGTACAATAAAAAAATAATACAAACAAAAAATAACATTCCTTGTACGTAGCAGGATCAGTCCAGACGGTGGGTTATGTCCCCCGTCCAGCAGATGGAGTCAGACAAAACAAGCTTCGGAGGGCGCTGGCATAGAACCCAGTGCAACCCTCTGCTAATCCTCATATTCCTGTACGTAGCAGGATCAGTCCAGACGGTGGGTTATGTCCCCCCGTCCAGCAGATGGAGTCAGACAAAGCTTCGGAGGGCGCTGGCATAGAACCCAGTGCACCCTCTGCTAATCCTCAGTATTCCCTGTACGTAGCAGGATCAGTCCAGACGGTGGGTTATGTCCCCCGTCCAGCAGATGGAGTCAGACAAAGCTTCGGATGGCGCTGGCATATAAACCCAGTGCACCCTCTGTTCGGAGGGCGCTGGCATATAACCCAGTGCACCCTCTGCTAATCCTCAGTATTCCCTGTACGTAGCAGGATCAGTCCAGACGGTGGGTTATGTCCCCCGTCCAGCAGATGGAGTCAGACAAAGCTTCGGAGGGCGCTGGCATATAACCCAGTGCACCCTCTGCTAATCCTCAGTATTCCCTGTACGTAGCAGGATCAGTCCAGACGGTGGGTTATGTCCCCCGTCCAGCAGATGGAGTAAGACAAAGCTTCGGAGGGCGCTGGCATATAACCCAGTGCACCCTCTGCTAATCCTCAGTATTCCCTGTACGTAGCAGGATCAGTCCAGACGGTGGGTTATGTCCCCCGTCCAGCAGATGGAGTCAGACAAAGCTTCGGAGGGTGCTGGCATATAACCCAGTGCACCCTCTGCTAATCCTCAGTATTCCCTGTACGTAGCAGGATCAGTCCAGACGGTGGGTTATGTCCCCCATCCAGCAGATGGAGTCAGACAAAGCTTCGGAGCATATAACCCAGTGCACCCTCTGCTAATCCTCAGTATTCCCTGTACGTAGCAGGATCAGTCCAGACGGTGGGTTATGTCCCCCGTCCAGCAGATGGAGTCAGACAAAGCTTCGGAGGGTGCTGGCATATAACCAGTGCACCCTCTGCTAATCCTCAGTATCTTTCTGACTCCAGCAGAACCTTGGCTTCCCCTGGCTGGAGGATAGTTCCTCCTCTTTATTATCTCTTTCATTTTGACTCTCTCTGAGGTTGGATCAAGTTATTTAAAAAAATAAAAAAGTAATAAGTTGGAGGTTTGTGAGGTTTTTGGCTTGCAGGCAGTGCTGTCCTGTCTCCTCTCCCCTACCCCCTACCCCATTCCTTCCTCCGAGGGGTAAGTTTGTTAATTGGAATTTCTTGCCAATTTTTTTCTTTATTTATTTCTGGGTTTTCTCTCAGGTACCTACAGTAGGGAGGTGGATGCTGGAGGTTCCAACCTCTCCCCTTCCCTCGCCACGTTCCGCCCCGCGGCCCCGAGACGCGCATTCCCCGGGGCCGCTGTAGCAGAGAAGTCGCATTCCTCTGCTGCCGCTAACAGGGGCAGAGGTGTAGCGGAAGTGTCTTCCCGCTCCCCGCGGCGCGTCCTTACCGGCTCCTTAGCGGCTCAGTCCCCCCCTCCCCTCCCCTCCCCCCCACTGAGCATGCCGAGGCCGTCGCGCTGCTCGGCGTGTGGCAAACCGGGGTGGTGGTTATCCTGCGAGGGGGTGTGTACTCAGTGCCTCCTCGGTGGGGAGGACACCTCTCAGCCGCCGGATTGACCTTATTTGCGCGACTCAATGAGCCACATGGAGCAGGGGCCGGCCCCGTCTCCACTTCGAGCGGGAATGGCGGCCACCTTGGAATCGGAGGAGTGCGTGCTGCAGCCATTAGGAGAAGACAGGGAGGATTTTTTGGATATCCCACCACCGATCCTGACTTCCCTGTACGTAGCTGGGCCTCCAGGGACAGTCTGGAGACTCTCCTCCGCCCCCCAACTTTTTCTGCAGATTTTATTGTGCTTATGCACAATGCTTATTTACAACAGCTGGGCCATTCCATGGTTCCCCCGGCGGGACCACTGCCACCCAAGGCCCCCAGGATAGTGGATCCTCCCTCGGGGGCCCAGGGCTCAGCGGGGGGGGGGGGGGGGCGGGGCACCAGGCACCACCCATGGGGCCTCCAGGGTGCGTTTTGCCCTCCCTCCGGCAGGACGGGTGGGCTCTCTCCCGGCTCAAGGGTGGGATCCTCCACCGCCACATCTGGCAGCACAGATGGAAGGAGATGACCCACGGGTGCTCCGGATTTTTCAGAGGGAAGAGTTGGACGCACTCATCCCTCATATTCTGCAGGAGCTGGACGTTGAGCCCCCCTTGATCCGCCAGGACCCTCCACTCCGATTGTTTCCGCCTCCAGCAAGAAGGGGGATCCAGTCCTAGCGGGCCTGCGTCCATTGTCCCGGGCTTTTCCCACACATCCCACCTTCCTCCAGTTATTGGCCAGGGAATGGGATACTCCCGAGGCCTCGCTTAAGGTCGGCAAGGCAATGGAAAAGCTATGTCCTCTCCCTGAGGATTTCCTGGAGCTCCTCAAGGTTCCGAAGATGGACTCAGTGGTGTCGGCGGTTACCAAGAGGACAACAATCCCGGTTATGGGTGGCACAGCCCTGCCGGGCCCTACAGGACAGGAAGCTGGAAGTCTACCTCAAAAGGGTCTTTGAGGTCTCGGCCTTGGGAGTGCGTGCTGCCATTTGTAGTTCGCTAGCGCAGAGAGCAGGACTCCGTTGGGTTCAGCAACTCCTTACTTCTCAGGACCTGCCACCGGAAGAAACAAGCCAGACGGACCGCCTGGAGACTATCATAGCCTACGGAGCGGATGCTCTGTATGACCTGCTCCACATTCTGGCAAGATCCACGGTTTCCATAGTCTCTGTGAGATGCCTTCTCTGGCTTCGCAACTGGTCGGCAGACTCCTCTTCCAAGTCCAGCCTGGGATCCCTTCCCTTCAAGGGCAAATTTCTTTTCGGTGAGGATCTGGACCAGATCATCAAGTCCTTGGGGGAAAATGCGGTTCATCACCTGCCCGAGGAACGTCCGCGGGCCCCCACATCGTTTAAACCCCTCCAGAAGTTGGGCCCGCACGCAACACCGTTATCACAGTGCTAGACAGCCGGCACCCCGGACTCCTTCTTCCAGATCGCAGTTGTGGCCTCGTTCCTATCACAGCCGCAGAACTCCTTGAAAGGGGACGGCCCAAGGGCCTCCCTCCAAGTCCCCTCAATGATGCCAGACTCACCCACTCCTCGCCTCCCTGGATCGGGGGGCACATATCTCTCTTCTACAAGGAGTGGGTTCACATCACATCGGACCAGTGGGTACTAGACATCTTAAGGAGCGGTTACACATTGGAGTTTGCTCTGCCCCCAAGGGACAGGTTCCTCTTCTTGCCCTGCGGTCCGAGTCACAAACAGCTCATTGTTCAACAGACTCCTGGACCGCGGGGCTATTTGTCCCGTCCCCTCTGGAGAGGTGGGTTTGGGTCATTATTCAATCTACTTCATGGTACCCAAAAAGGAAGGATCTTGCTGGGCAGACTGGATGGGCCATTTGGTCTTCTTCTGCCGTCATTTCTATGTTTCTATGTTTCTTTTCGGCCAATTTTGGATCTCAAGGAGGTCAACAAGTCCCTCAAGGTTCTTCGTTTCCGCATGGAGACCCTGTGCTCAGTGATTGCGGCGGTACATCAGGGAGAGTTCCTCGCCTCTCTCAACTTGACAGAGGCTTATCTCCACATCCCCATTCTCAAGGCCCATCAGCGGTTTTTTCGTTTCAAGATCCTGAGCTAGCACTTTCAGTTCCAAGCTCTTCCCTTCGGCCTGGCAACTGCCCCACAGACGTTCACAAAGATCATGGTGGTTGTGGCAGCCGCTCTTCCTTGGGAGGGGATCTGAGTAATCATTTTTGAAGGGGAAAACCATACAGTAGTGAGCCCTACTTCACAGCACAACTGATACCAGTGACACTATCAGTGAAATCAGTAAATACAGGAACGAAAAGCAAAGCTCGGACAGAGCAGAGAAATCTCCTAATACCTGGACGACTGGCTTATTCAGGCGAAGACTTTCTCACAGGGCCAGAAAGCGGTCACCCGGGTAGTCCAACTCCTCCAGTCACTGGGCTGGGTTGTGAACTTCGCCAAGAGCAGTCTCAGTCCCTCACAGTATTTGGATTTCCTGGGAGCACGCTTCGACACGGTTCAGGGCAAGGTTTTCCTTGACCGGACAAGGTGCAATCTCTCCGGGAGCAGATTCAGCACTTCGCCGCTCTTCGTGCACCCACAGCTTGGGATTATCTACAGATCCTGGGATCCATAGCCTCCACGATCGATCTCGTACCATGGGCTTTTGCGCATCTACGTCCCTTTCAAGGGGCACTACTCTCTCGCTGGAAACCGGTCTCGCAGGGCTACCAGCTCGTCCTGCCTCTCCCTCGGCTTGCCAAAGCCAGCTTGAGTTGGTGGCTGGACCTACTCCATCTGGCACAGGGCACGCCCCTTGAGATTCCGGATTGGGTGGTGATCACCATTGATGCCAGCCTGGCCAGTTGGGGGGCAATGTGCCAAACGAGTTCAGCGCAGGGGCAGTGGACAAAGGCCCAAGCAGCTTGGCCGATCAGTCATCTGGAAATGAGAGCAGTACGGCTGGCACTCATACACTTTCTTCCTCTCGTAAGGAATCAGGTGGTACGGATTCTTTCGGACAACGCGACCACAGTAGCGTATATCAACCACCAGGGCGGCACGAGGAGCCGACCTGTATCGCTGGAAACGGCCCTCCTGATATCGTGGGCAGAGAGGTATCTCACGCGCCTGGCAGCCTCCCACATTGCGTGCGTAGACAACATTCAGGCGGATTACTTGAGTCGATAGAGATTGGATCCCGGAGAGTGGTCCCTCTCCGACGAGGTGATGCAGCTTCTCATACTATGCTGGGGGACACCTCGTCTGGATCTCATGGCAACTCTTCACAACGCCAAGGCATCATGATGCTTCAGTCGCAGGCGGGAGCATGGCACAGAAGGCGTAGTCGCTCTGGTTCTCCCCTGGCCACGTCATCTTCTTCTATACGTGTTTCCTCCTTGGCCACTTGTGGGCAAGGTACTACGGAGAATAGACCTACACCAGGGCCTAGTCATCCTAGTGGCCCCGGAATGGCCACGGTACCCTTGGTTCGCGGACTTGCTCAACCTCGCAGTGGATGGCCCGCTACGCCTGGGCCACCTTCCTCATCTCCTACATCAAGGGCCGGTATTTTTCGACCAGGCAGAATGCTTCTGTCTTGCGTCGGCGACTTCAGCGCAAAGGATACCCTGACACAATAGTTTTGACCCTCCTCAGGTCTCAGAAGACCTCAACTTCGGTCGCCTACGTAAGGGTCTGGAAGGTTTTTGAATCCTGGTGTACTTCTCATGGCACTCGTCCCAGAAGGGCCTCGGTTCCTCAGATCCTTGCGTTCCTACAGGACTACAGAGAAGGGGCTTGCCTACAACTCCCTGCAAGAACAAGTTTCCGCTCTGGGCTCACTCATTCAGTTATCCGACCATCTCTCCCTTTTGTCTCATCCGGATATCGCCCGCTTCCTTAGGGGTGCGAAACATTTGCGACCTCCAGTCCAGGATCCATATCCTTCTTGGAGTCTCAACTTGGTGCTCAAGATTCTGGCAGGCCCTCCTTTTGAGCCACTGCGCAACGCCACCATCAAGGATCTCACTCTCAAGACCGTCTTCCTGGTGGCCATTTGCTCTGCACGCCGGATCTCAGAACTCCAAGTGCTCTTATGCAGGGAGCCTTACCTCCGTTTTACGGACTCAGGGGTCTCATCACGTACAGTGCCTTCCTTCCCCCCCAAGGTCGTCTCGGCCTTTCATTTGAACCAGACGGTGGAACTTCCATCTTTTACAGCCAACGAGTCAAGATCCCTCAGTCACCTGGATGTCAAGCGCAAACTAATCCGCTACTTGGAGGTCACCAACAATTTTAGGGTCTCGGACCATTTGTTTGTCCTCTGGTCGGGACCGAAGAAGGGCTCTAGGGCCACGAAGACGATTGCCAGATGGCTCAAGGAAGCCATCGTGGCGGCGTACATTGGAGTGTGTCGGTCACCTCCTCTGAGTGTCAAAGCTCATTCACTTCGATCTCAGGCGACATCCTGGGCGGAATCCCAGTCTGTCTCCTCTCAAGAGATTTGCCGAGCGGCGACCTGGAAGTCTCTGCATACCTTTGCCACGACATTATCGTCTGCACCTGCAGTCGTCAACCTCAGGGTACTTTGGCGACAAGGTCATTCGAGCAGGGCTTTCAGGGGCCCACCCTATTTAGGGAAGCTTTGGTACATCCCACCGTCTGGATTGATCCTGGTATGTACAGGGAAAAGAAAATTATTCCTTACCTGCTAATTTTCGTTCCTGTAGTACCATGGATCAGTCCAGATGCCCTCCCTAGTATTTTGGGGTTGGGGTTTTTTTCTCTCTGCTCGATCTGACCTTCAAATGTAGCTGTTCTGATTATGTTATTGTGTGTATGCCTCTGTTCCTTGGAGGCGGTTCTACAGTTCTTCTTGCAAGTTCATGTTGTGGCGCTAGTTGCCTCAGTTGCAGGTTCAGTTTTCATTAATAATTTTGATCCATCCTCTTCTATTTTCGGGCTTTGATATTCTCTATACTGAGGATTAGCAGAGGGTGCACTGGGTTATATGCCAGCACCCTCCGAAGCTTTGTCTGACTCCATCTGCTGGACTGATCCATGGTACTAGAGGAATGAAAATTAGCAGGTAAGGAATAATTTTCTTATAGCTCTTGAAAGTGTAGAGGAAGAATCATCTCAGGATACTTACCGTATTTTTCGCTCCATAAGACACACTTTTTTTCCCCCAAAGGTGGGGGGAAAATGTATGTGCGTCTTATGGAGCGAATATAAAAAAAAAACCAAACAAAAATCTAACAAACACCCCCCCCCCCCCCCCCCGCCTCCCCCAAGACCTGCCGACTTAATTTCCTACAACCCCCCCCCCCCCGACCTGACAAATTAATTTCCTGCAACCCCCCACCCTCCTGACCCCCCCAAGACCTGCCAAACGTCCTGGTGGTCCAGCGGGGGTCCAGGGAATGATCTCCTGGGCGTGGGCCGTCAGCTGCCAGTAAACAAAATGGCGCCGACGGCCCTATGCCCTCACTATGTCACTGAGACCGACCGCTGCTATTGGTCGGTCTCAGTGACATAGTGAGGGCATAGGGCCGTCGGCGCCATTTTGTTTACTGGCAGCCGACGGCCCTATGCCCTCACTATGTCACTGAGACCGATCGCTGCTATTGGTCGGTCTCAGTGACATAGTGAGGGCATAGGGCCGTCGGCGCCATTTTGTTTACTGGCAGCCGACGGCTCACGCCCAGGAGATCGTTCCCGGACCGCTCCTGGACCCCCGCTGGACCACCAGGGACGTTTGGCAGGTCTTGGGGGGGTCAGGAGGGTGGGGGGTTGCAGGAAATTAATTCGGCAGGTCTTGGGGGGTCAGGGGGGTGGAGGTTGTTAATTTAAAGGGTTGGGATGGGGGGGGGGGTTTTGGGGGTTCTCACAGAAAGAAACATTTTCTGATCTGGGGAGTGGACCGAAATGGCCCTCCCAGACCCGAAAACAAAAATGGGGAAGAAAAAAAAAACTATGCACTCCCCTAATTTGCTCCATAAGACGCCCAGACGCAGAGCCGGTTTAGCACAATTTTTTTTTTTTTAAATTTTCCCCCTCTGAATCCTAGGTGCGTCTTATGGTCAGGTGCGTCTTATGGAGCGAAAAATACGGTATTTCATTTCAGAAAATTTATTAATCGCCTAACACTAAAAGGCCTAGGTGATATACATAACATACATAATAATAAAAACAAAAGCACAAATAACACAAACAAATGTATAAGGTTTCATATAAACCATATCAAATTATCAAAAATCTAACATTAGAGACTTACCGTACAGGAAGATTCACTGAGTAACGATCTAACAGGGAGATTCAACAAACAACACTTACAGAAAAGCCTTTGTAGCTATAGCCCAGTTTCATAAAAATATCTTTGCACAGATGAGTAATCATTTTCGAAGGGGAAAACCATACAGTAGTGAGCCCTACTTCACAGCACAACTGATACCAGTGACACTATCAGTGAAATCAGTAAATACAGGAACGAAAAGCAAAGCTCGGACAGAGCAGAGAAATCTCCTAATACAATCCACTTCATCAGCCCTGGGCACAGGACATATCCCAGCCAGGATATTGCAGATGGTCTAAACCATGCTGCATTTCAGAACTACATTTGCAAATGTGTTTTCATCAGGGCAGTATGTGTACCTTCCTTCTGGCAGTTTAGACATAGTTGGGAGTTCAAGATATTCACACAATGCAGATAAAATCATCTAAATCAATTCAAGACATTTCAAAAGTTTAAAATTATTATTTTGGAGGAGCTTCACCCAAAAAGTATGAATATATATAAAAAGAGGGGAAAATATATACTTGTCAATTTATTAATAATTTCAATTCTTTCACAATTTTTTATACAAAATCAAAAAACCAGAGGGAAAATAAATATAGCATACGCATCTAAAACATCTCTCATTCCAGCACCCTACCATATCAATCTTCCAAACATACTCGTTCATAACCCACACCTTCATATACTCAATAAATCATCAAAACTTATATACACAACAAATATATATACATACAAAAAAAAATCACAGCCCCCCACAAAAAAAACCCTATAGAGGCCCCTGTTTTGTTATCAACTAGCTTCCTCGGGGATTTAGCAAAGCCATGGGTGAATAATAGACTGAATCCAAATTTCTATTTCCACAGCATTATTTTTTCATACAGTCCTCGACAAACTAAAATGAGGTTCCAACAAGGTCTAGTCTTTTTGGGAAACTTGTCAGTGCCCAGATGATATTTTACCTCATTCAAAACAACGCAATGAGTCGCAGATTCTCACGATCAAGAAATTTTTGAAACCGAAAAAAAGAGGAATACCTCAGTAAAATTTTCATTAATATATATATAGAGACTAAACATTTTCCTACAGATGTTATATAATAATACCATTTACTTTTTGAGAAACCGAAATTACTACCGAAACTCGGAAATATTTACAGAACTGGTGCAGTGTTTTTCAAAAGCGCTTAGCAGAACTATATATTAAAGAAACAAGTATCTTTCAACACAAGAAATATTACACCCAGTCACACAAACATTAAGTATCATTACTGATGTGTGCGTGAGTTTGAAACCAACATGGAGACTATGGCTCACCCAGAATCCTTTGCTGCCTTGGCCTGTTTGCAGTTCTGACCATGGGAACCTTAACTGCCCTATTAACCCTGACATCCAGCGAGACACAGAGTAGTGCTGCTCTATAGAGAGAACTGCAACTCTGTCCATGCCGAAGGTACCTGCATTGCTTATTGATATACAATAATAAACTTAAATTTGTTTCTACTAAATTTGGTATGGTACCTTTGTGTTCATGGGGCAGTACCTTTAAGCTGATTTAACACTTAACATTACCCAACAAATTTCACAGCTAAATAAAAAAAACTTAGAAAAAAGTCAGAACTGTACAACTTACAAATGCAAGAATTCTAAAAGGCTCTCTTGAAACACCGACGCCATGACTACAAAATAATTTTATAGTTTTTACCGGACAGAGCAGGTTAGTATATCATGTGCAGTCAACATTCGGGTACCTCTAGAATAGATTAATATATAGCAACTTATTAAGAAATGCTTGAATTTATGAATCGAAGATTTAAGACAACCAACAAATCAAACATATCCCATAAATAAAATTATAAAAATATATAGTATGAAAATTTTTTTTAGAGCACAAACTTACTTGCCAAATCTGATCCTGCGATCACCTTATAAAAAAAAAAAAGGAACAGTACAAAACGTGCATGTGCTGTGATTATTATGGAGGCAGACTTAAGTGAAGTCAGCATCTTGAAATGACGTGACAGGGTAAAACCAAAGAAAGGTCTAGCAGAAGACAAATTCATAATAAAGATGTAAATTCTAAATCTTGATTCAGCCCCCAGAGTGAATAAAATGCTGCTCCTTTTATATCAAAGCACAGGAGATATTTCCTCCCCACTGTAATGTCACTCTACAGAGGTCAAAGTTTAGGTCCTCAAGGCAGTGTTTTTGAGCAACCTAATGTTCTACCAATGGGGCTTGTAACTTCCCAGTATGAATACAGCTTTTGTGTTCCAGTATACGAATGCAAACACTTCCTTTAATCTGCCCAATATACCGTAATTTGCATGGGCATAAAATGCAAATGATAACCTAGGTAGTGTGGCAATTAAGTATGCCCAGTGTCTGATAACCTATAGATAGACAAGGGTGTTCAAAGGTGGATAATGACAGTGAATGAGGACGTATACTGCATGCACCACATGGTGAGTGGTGGTCCTCTGTGGAAGCAGAACTGCAAATACTAACTGGTCCCAAAGATTTTTTTCTCTTAAACGCAAAAAATTGTAGCGTTTGAAAACCACTCTGCACCGATTCTGTGAATATTTCCCGGTTTCGATAGTAATTTTGGTTTCTGAAAACTTAAGTGGTGGTATTGTATAATATAAATCCCGGTGCACACAAATACCAGGAGATACGCGTGTGACTGCGCACACACCGAGCAGCCCGGCCACGCGCAGAAGAGCCGGGTTTCGGAAGAGAGGCAGGGGCTGTCCCCGTGGCTGCTGCTCGTGAGAGCAGGTAGGTTCTAAATAATAAAAATTAGGTTCGTTTGGGAGGGTTTAGGGGTCAGAATGGAAAAGGAAGAGGAAGGTTAGCTAGGGGATTAGGGAATTGGGGAAAGTCCTACTCGCGTCAGTGCGCGTTTGTTAAAAAAAAAAAAAAATCCCCCCCCCACGTGCATGTGCAGTAGGTAACGGATTTTATAACAGGCACGCGCCCCTTTTAAAATTTACCCTTTAGTCTATATGTAGTATAGAATATTTTATTTTTTTCAGTTATAAAAACTTCTTAGTAATGAGAATCCGTGTCGTGCTGCATTGCTTTGAATCAGGTGAAATCTCATGGGTCATTGACACGTTTCCCCAAAGGGACTAGACCTCCTTAGAACCTCGTTTTAGTTTGTCAAGGACTATATGAAAAAATAATCTTGTGGAAATAGTTTGGATCCAGACTATTATTCACCTGTTGTTTTGAAAAATCCCTCCCTGATAGTGAAACGGGGGCCTCAGTAAGGTTGTTGGGTTTTTTTTGGGGGGGGGGGGGGTGTTTTTTTTTTTTTTATGTAAATGTATTTGCTGTGTGTTTATGTGTTTTGATGATTTTTTGAGTGTATGAAGGAGTGTGTTATGAGTATGTTTGGAAGATTTATATGATTGGGAGCTGGTGATGAGAGATTTTTTAGATGTGTATTAGTCCCTCTGCTTTTTTGATTTTGTCTAAAAAATTGTGAAATTGTAATTAATAAAATTGATAACTATATTTTCTCTTCTTTTTGTATATATTCATGTATTGCTGTTCTTAGAGGGGAATTCTTCACTATAGGTTCTTCTTCACCATTCTTTATCATACGCCTTGTCTGCATACGAGGAATTGGCTGAATGGGTGGGATGAAGGATGGTGTTAGGAGAGGATGCCCTGGAATCAGTAAGGGGTAGAAGGAAGCCTGTATACAGTTGTTGTAACACTTTATAATGATGAAGCTCAAGGTGGTGCCCTTGAACGGGATAACACGCCAATTATTGCTTAGAGGCCAAGCCATCTGGGGCTACAGTGTTTTTTATGTAAGAAACGGACTTTCGAAGAAGGGATGAGGAATTACTGAGAAGTTCCCTGTATCCCCAAATGTTTTTTGCTGCTTTTTTTTTCAAAAGATATCTTTATTCAAGAGACAGCATATACAGATCAAACAACCACAAAGAAAAATGGAAATGACAAAAGCAAATAAAAAACATCTCTTCTTTTATGAGAAAACACATAGTATTCATATACCTTGCTTCGGCCTGGTCAGCTTATAGAAACATGACAGAAAAAAACTGTATGGCCCATCTATTCAATTAATTTAGCATTATAATTCTCACCTTCCTAGAGAATCCCCTGTATTTATCATATGCTTTAATTCAAATACTGTTTTTGTTTCTACTATTTCACTGGGAGGCTGTTCCACACTCTGTAAAGAAATATTTCCTAAGATTACTCCTGAATCTACCCCCTTTCAGCCTCATCTCGTGACCCCTCATTCTAGAGCCTCCTTTCCATTGTAAAAGGCTCCCCTCCTATGCATGAAAACCTTTGAGATATTTGAATGTCTCTACCATATCTTCCCTTTACTCTAGGGTGTACATGTTTAGATCTTTGTCTCTCCACATATTCTTTAGAATGAAGACCACTGACCATTTTAGTAGCCATCCTCTGGACCGACTCCATCCTGTTTATAACCCTTTGAAGGTGCGGGCGCCAGAATTGTACACAGGATTTATTTAATAGATTTTATACCCTGTTTTATCAATAACTCATAACGGCTTACAAAGTGAAACGCTCATAATTAAAACAAATTAAGATATCACACAATCATAACCATAAAATTACAGTTAAAATGTGTACAAATGATACAAACAAAGGGACAGTGACTTTTAAACTGACACGTGTTCGTTGACCTTTGCCCAGGGACGTGGCTACTTTATAATATATCCGCATGTTATAAAATAGCATGACTATATGCATATGTGCACTGAATTTTAAGTGGACCCTTTAAACCCCTCCAAAATAACTTTTCTTTTTGACTTACACCCTATCCATATGCCGGATCTCATAAGTATTGACATGCAAATTTCTGCTCCATGCCCTGCCCAGACCACACCCTTGCTCCATCCCTTTTTGAAAAGTTCCAAATGTGCATGCAGTGGCATTTATGCAGGTATCCAGGAGGCTTTTAAAATGCACTCGGCACACGCAAGCCTAAAATATTCATGCATCCCCTAGTTGTGTGTGTCAGGCTTTTAAAATTCATGTTTAAGGCTGCTTTGACCTGCTAAAAATAAAAGCCATTAATGCTAACAAAATAAAGCATATATCCTACACATGGAAAAGGAAAAATTATGAATTCTTACTTTCTGTCAACAATGTGTACATCAACCATCATTTTCAGATTCTTTTTAAATCACTGTAGGCTTTTTTCAGAAATACATCCGCCATCATTTATCAGATTAGCATTTTGAAAGCTTCTTGAAATAGTAAAGCCTTCAAGTGTTTTCTAAAAGTTATTACCACATTTTCCTTTCTTAACTCCTCAGGCAATTTATTCCACAGTGCTGGAGCCATAGTAAAAAAAAATTCTTTCATGATGCAAACAATGTTTAGTCAATTTAGGGTTGGGTATTTCTAGTAAATGTTTATCTGATGAATACAGGGACCCTAATGAACAATAAATCTTCAAAGATGCGATAAAGGCCTCAGGGGGATCACTATTTAAAGCCTTAAAGGTAAGCATCAGAATCTTAAAATGAATCCTTCATGTCACTGGCAGCCAATGTAAAGTAAAAAGCAAAGGTGTGACATGGCCAAAGCACTCTGCCTGCAGCGTCTTAATAGAATATTTTTTTTATTTTATTTAAAGGAATTTATATACCACTTTATAAAATTAGATTTTGTCAAAGTGGTTTACATTGGAGAAAAATAATAAAATAAAAGAATAAAAAGAAAAAGGTAATAATTAAATAAAATTAAAAATACATAAAATTGCTTAATAGAATAGCGAGGAATGCCCAGGGACCTATACAGGGGCAATATCACCTCCCTTTTTCTGCTGACCTGTCCTCTCCCTATGCAGCCTTACTGTATTATTTGGGACATTTACGTTTACAAAAGAGAGAGAATTGGATTCACTCTATTTTTAACATTAAGAATCTCCCCTACCTATCGCGTATAATATCGAGGACATCAAAATGAAAATTCTTAGCCACCAGTATTCCTACTAGCTCATGTTTAAGATCAATTAAATTAGAAGCAAAAAACATTGTTTACAGCAGTGATATTTTCTGCACAGTACTAAGGAAACTTAGAATTGTCTGGGCAGCTCCGCTGGCTGAGCATTTCAATGCTTCTTTAGAGTCTGGAGAAGGGCAGATGTGGTTCCTATGCATAAAAGTGGAAGTAAGGAGGAGGTTCACACTGAGGCTTTGGCTCCAGGGGGAAGGCTTAAGATGGGTTATAGCTGGTGATTTGATTATTAGGAAGGTAGGTGGATGTGAGGATCGCTTGTCACACAGATAGTGCTGAGGAGGAGCTGGCGGTTTTGGTACAAGGAAAGTGCAGGAGGGAGGTTTTGGAAGCCAAATTTAGATTTTTAGGTAGTGAAATGCAGAATTCTCAGGAATGAACCCCAGAGGCAGGCAGAGCTCCAGTGTCTCAATGCAGGGAAGAGGGTTGTAGGTTTGTAGGACCTTGGCATGATTTTGGGGAAGAGAGGTTCTTTTCTGCTGCTGAGGAGGCACTAGGGACACACAATTTCCCCTGGCACCTTCTTTTTACCATGGCAGCCCATTTAGATTTATATTCTGCTTTTTGCACTTTTTTCAGCACTTCATGTTGCATCAGGCACCCTGGAGAGGTCGATCGGTACACTTTAGAAGAGCGGTCGCTTAATTATGAGTGCCCGTTTTCCGCGTGCCAATATTGCATCGGCCTGCATGAATATTGTGTACGGTTCTGATCACCCAAGCTCAAAAAAGATAGTGGGAGAAGAAAAGCTACAGAGAAGGATGACCAAAATGATAAAGGGGATGGAACGGCTGTCGTGTCAGGAAAAGCTGAGCAGGTTAGGGCTCTTCAGCCTGAAGAAGAGATGGCTGATAGGCATCTATAAAATCATGAGAAGGGTGGAATGGGTATTTCCCCTTTCCAAGAGTTCTAGGACTCGGGGACAGTCCATGAAGCTATTATGTAGCACATATAAAACAAATCAGAGAAACATTTTTTCATCCAGTGCACAAGTAAACAGTGGAATTTGTTGTCAGAGTATGTGGTGAAAGCAGTTAGCATAGCTGGATTTAAACAGAGTTTAGACAAGCTCCTGGAGCAAAAATCCATAAACTATTACCCATGAAGATTTTGGAAAGCCACTGCTTATCCTTGGTTATGAGCAAGGCCTGAACCTGTTATGTACTTATAACTTGGATTGGCCACTGTTGGAGATGGCTTCCTGGGCTTGATGGAACTTTGGTCTGATCCAGTATGGCATTTCGTGGTGGTTGGTTTTTGGGGGGTTTTTTTAATGTAACACTAAGCTTAGTTCCCAGTTGAGTGGCTGGCTGCTTTCTCTGTAGACAAGTAGGTCAGTAAAGTTGCTTACCATTAGCAAGTGTTCTCTATGGACAGGAAGACAAATCAGCAACACAATCTCACCTACTACCCCTTAGAGTTGAAGATTAATTTGCTGAAAGAAAGGAGGAGACTCGTGCTATGGCAGCTGCATAGGAATCCCTGCCTGTTCAGAAAATCACCTGGCTGATTTGTCCGGTTATATATGGAGAACATCTGTTACAGGTAAGTAATTTTGCTTTACCCATAGACTTTGCACCAATTCTCAAAGCAAACGTACGCCCAACATTTGCACCTGCTCTTTCTGCAGGTGTCTTTTTCATAGAAAGTAACACAAAGATTTTAAAATGCACTGTATGAGCATTATTTTCTTCCCTTGCCTGAAACATAGGCCTGAGAATGCAACCAGAAGTCTGGATGATGTGGAAGAAAGCAGTCAGACTGCTTCTTTACATATAAAAATGACTTTGAAATTTGTCCTCCTGATGCTTTTATGCTCCTGAGCTTGCTCTAAATAAGTTTAATTTTGAATAACTCTATCTGTAATTTGATTCAGTGGCAATCACCCAAATCAGAGAAGGTGGAGGAAGACTAGATGTGCTTACAATCTGATGTGTGGTTTCTCTTATTTCTTACAGCTGTTTATGAGATTCCTGTGGCACTCCAGAAGCATGAGATGATAGAAGTACAGCGGGATGAAGCTCTCCGCCTCCCTGAGGATCTTGATTATCAGACTCTTGATGCAGTGCTCTCCTTAGAAGTGCGTGAGAAGCTGGCTCTTAGCCGTCCCCAGACGGTAAGGTTTTGGAATGGCTGGGACAGGGCTGCTCTGATGCATCATGGAGAGTCCTAGCTGTAGAAAGTATTTATGGCAAGGTCTGGTACAGCCATGGGTGGGCAAGGCTGTGGCAATGAGTGATGGGAACGTGTGGGTAGGGAAAGCAGGGACTAGTATTGTCCATTTTCCATTGTTCTTGTTCCTTCCTGTAGATTGGTGCTGCTTGGCGCATACCTGGAATCACACCAGCAGCCATTGTGAACCTCCTGAGATTTGTAAAGAGATGCAGGCAAGAGCCGGAGACCTCACCTTTAGCCTAAATGAGCAGACAGGAGCCATGAGGACGTGCCTGGGCCTCCTCGCAGGAGCAGAACAGTCTTCAAGCAATTAAACTGTGGCGTTCTTTTCTAAATGACAGACAGTTATGGGCACTGCAGCACAAAATCAGGGATGTATAATTTCATTGTAGGCAAAGCGCTGAAGCCTGGACGTGGTGCAGTATTTTTGAAATGGGTAAGAAGAATGTGGTCCAACTTTAGGGAGCCATGGGCTAAGAGCACAGCACTCTTCTATCTTATACTATAATGAATGGAAAGCTCTGATGAACATTTTAATGGTGGGCTGTGCTGACTTTGATTGTCCTCATGCATGGCTGTTCCAGCTGTAGAGGAAGTGAAGGAAATGGCCACTGCAACACTCTAATAAAGGAGGACCTCATCTGAACAAACTGTTATCATTAAGTCAGAGTAGCTGTGTCTCAGCATCCTCTCCCTTACATTGTGTCATCCATTCAGCCAATATTTTATTCCATCTACACTGACCATGTCACGAGGTGGCTGCCACCTTACAGACTAACCAATTTATTGAGGCATGAGCTGTTGAGGACAGAGCACACTTTCAGGCCAATACAGTAAGGACACGGTAGGGCCGGGCACCCACTCATTTGCCATGCACACAGTTCGGATCACATACCGCTCGATACAGTATTTAAATGGCATGCAAAAGCAAGCCACGTCCATGAAGCGCAATCCATTTTACTGTATAGAGTGCTATACAGCGCCTATACAGTATCTTGGGTGCGCTGGTACCTGTCATTTCAAATGACATTTGAAATGGCAGGAAGTGGATCCCAACTTTAAGCAAAAGAAAAGTAGCAGCCGGCCATTAACAGCAAGGGTCATGATTTAGCAAGACAATTCCCCTAGGGGAAAAAAATACAATCAAATCAGACCAAAAGAAAAACGTATTAGGAAGGACCTGTTGTTTCCAAGCATAACCTAAAATCCAATGCACCGGGAAAGCCACTCTTCAGATCGCGACTAATCCCATCACTGGAAGGACGAAAGATTTTTTTTTTTAAGCGTCCCAGTTCCTCTCTCTGCTATGTCAATGCATTCTCCTTTCCACTGCAATGCGAACAGTATTCTGAAAAATAACTTTCAAACACAGGGTGGTGGAGCATTGTTGTGCTTGATAAAACCTGCACTCCACAGGATCAGGCAAACTTTCCCCCAGCCAGGTCCATGGGTGCCGGTCTCCGGCGCAGCCCCAGTACTCTCTCCCCTCCTCCCGGGGGCAGCCGGACCTCCGCTGGACCACCAGGGACTTTTGGCAAGTCTTGGGGGGGGTGTTGTAATTAGGGTTTTTAAAAATTTTTTATATTCGCTCCATAAGATGCACAGACATTTTCCCCCCCACTTTTGCGGAAAAAAAAAGTGCGTCTTATGGAGCAAAAAATACGGTATTTTAGCCATCAGGCTCCATCTGAAGAAAATAGGATAAAACATAAGCATTGTCAAGTTAAGTGTAAAACATTGATAAGACAGGTGAAGACAGAATTTGAAATGAAGTTGGCCATAAAGGCAAAAACTCATAAAAACTTTTTAAAATATATCTGTAGCAAGAAACCTGTGAGGGAGTTGGTTGGACCATAGATGAAAGAGGGGTTAAAGGGGCGCTTAGAGAAGATAAGGCCATTGCAGAAAAACAATTCTTTGCTTCCGTATTTACTAATGAGGATGTTGGGGAGATACCAGTTCTGGAGATGGTTTTCAGGGGTGATGAGTCAGATGAACTGAACGAAATCACTATGAACCTGGAAGATGTAGTAGGCCAGATCGACAAACTAAAGAGTAGCAAATCACCTGGACCGGATGGTATGCATCCTAGGGTACTGAAAGAACTCAAAAATGAAATTTCTGATTTATTAGTTAAAATTTGTAACCTATCATTAAAATCATCCATTGTACCTGAAGACTGGAGGGTGGCCAATGTAACCCCAATATTTAAAAAAGGCTCCAGGGGCAATCCGGGTAATTATAGACCAGTGAGCCTGACTTCAGTGCCGGGAAAAATAGTGGAAACTATTCTCAAGATCAAAATCGTAGAGCATATAGAAAGGCATGGTTTAATGGAACACAGTCAACATGGATTTACCCAAGGGAAGTCTTGCCTAACAAATCTGCTTCATTTTTTTTGAAGGGGTTAATAAACATGTGGATAAAGATGAACCGGTAGATGTAGTGTATTTGACAAAGCCCCTCATGAGAGGCTTCTAAGAAAACTAAAATGTCACGGGATAGGAGGCAATGTCCTTTCCTGGATTACAAATTGGTTAAAAGACAGGAAATAGAGAGTAGGATTAAATGGTCAACTTTCTCAGTGGAAAAGGGTAAACAGTGGAGTGCCTCAGGGATCTGTACTTGAACTGATGCTTTTCAATATATATATAAATGATCTGGAAAGGAATACTACGAACGAGGTTATCAAATTTGTGGATGATACAAAATTATTCAGAGAAGTTAAATCACAAGGGGATTGTGATATATTACAGGAGGACCTTTGGGCATCCAAATGGCAGATGAAATTTAATGTGGATAAGTGCAAGGTGATGCATATAGGGAAAATTAACCCTTGCTGTAGTTACATGATGTTAGGTTCCATATTAGGAGCTACCACCCAGGAAAAAGATCTAGGCGTCATAGTGGATAATACTTTAAAATCGTTGACTCAGGGTGCTGCAGCAGTCAAAAAAGCAAACAGAATGTTAGGAATTATTAGAAAGGGAATGGTTAATAAAACTGAAAATGTCATAATGCCTCTATCGCACCATGGTGAGACCGCACCTTGAATACTGTGTACAATTCTGGTCGTCGCATCTCAAAAATGATATAGTTGCGAAGAAGAAGGTACAGAGAAGGGCAACCAAAATGATAAAGGGGATGGAATAGCTCCCCTATGAGGAAAGGCTGAAGAGGTTAGGGCTGTTCAGCTTGGAGAAGAGACGGCTGAGGGGGGGATATGATAGAGATCTTTAAGATCATGAGAGGTCTTGAGCGAGTAGATGTGAATCGGTTATTTACACTTTCGAATAATAGAAGGACTAGGGGGCATTCCATGAAGTTAGCAAGTAGCACATTTAAGACTAATCAGAGAAAATGTTTTTTCACTCAACGCACAATAAAGCTCTGGAATTTTTTGCCAGAGGATGTGGTTAGTGCAGTTAGTGTAGCTGGGTTCAAAAAAGGTTTGGATAAGTTCTTGGAGGAGAAGTCCATTAATGGCTATTAATCAAGTTTACTTAGGGAATAGCCACTGCTATTAATTGCATCAGTAGCATGGGATCTTCTTAGTGTTTGTGTAATTGCCAGGTTCTTATGGCCTGGATTGGCCACTGTTGGAAACAGGATGCTGGGCTTGATGGGCCCTTGGTCTGACCCAGCATGGCAATTTCTTATGTTCTTAACATGAGGATCTGGTCCATGTTAAAATTGAAAGAGCTTCCTGAACTCTTTGGAAGGCAGCACACAAGTTTACAATTTTACAGATTAAGAACAAACTTAGTAGAAAGCTACAGAAAAAACAATTTTTAATATTTCTTTCCTCAGGCTTAACAAAAATAAAAAAGCAAATGAAACCTATAATGAATATCCTCAGTAGAGAGAAAAATCAAATAAAAATGTGTTTTTGCTTAGTAAAGTTGGTCTCTTACAGAGACTGATACCCCAAAACAGGAAAGAACTTACCGGTGGCAAATACTTGCCAAATGCAAACCACTGAGGCAAAGCTCTGCCACTCCTTCTTGAAGGTGAAAGACTCTCACCGATTGGTTAACTGTGTCTGTACCCTAGAAAACTTCATAGTTTATTCTCGTTATGTTCTTTGCAGCAAGTTTATGCTAGGTTACCCGAGTTTGCTAATTTTAAAGTTCCACTTTCACAAGCTTTGGCAATCTTGCACCTGTTCGGGAGGTGATAGAGATCTTGATTTGCTGATCCATTTCCAGTGAGTCTCTCTCCTTGCTGTTAACAGTTCCACAAAGTAGGAAGAGCTCACCAGCTTTACACAGTTTCTGTTGCTTCAGGAACTTGTTGCCTTGATCTTTTCTAAAACTTTGCTTGTGGAGCTTGGACGACTCTTCCTTGCTCACAGGACAGAGGATGGCTGATTCTTCGTCACATGCTCCCCCTAGAAGAGACACATAGGTAGCTTTATCATGTGAAATGCTTCCATTCTCTTTGCTAACAATCTATTTGGGTTTATTTTTTTTTAAGTCCAATCCTATCTCGAAGCTGAGTTAATCAAGAAAAGAATGTCCACAGTACAGAAAGGCCTATAAAACAATAATAGATTTACAAGTTACACTTATGACTCTTTCACATTTACTCAGTTGACTGAGTGCAGATGGCATCACTATACAATTTAACACTTTTCTCTAGAATGTTAAATAACTGTAAAACCAGCAATTAGATTTATGATATAGCTATGTAAAAACAATGGACATAATGTGGTGTGCAGGGGGTGGAAGGGGCAGCTTTTCTGGGGGTTATGCGCGTAACCCTTTGAAAATCTGCCCCTTAATCTGTTGTGTGTTAGTCTATTCAAAAAAAAAAATAAATCATAAAATATACCAAACAAAAAAAATAAGGGTCTGGTTTAACAGCTACTTGGCAGCTGACTTACAGGCCGATACAGTACAGTGCGCTTTGATGGAGCGCGCTGTTTGCCGGCATTTGGACGCGCATTTGACGCGCTAGCTTTACCCCTTATTCAGTAAGGGGTAATAGCGCGTCCAACCCCCCCGAACCTAATAGCGCCCGCAACATGCAAATGCCCTATTAGGTATTCCCGCGCGATTCAGTAAGTAAAATGTGCAGCAGTAAGAAATTAGTGCCTACCCAAAGGTAAAAACTGCTTTTCTGTGCACCCTCCGACTTAATAAGGCAATATTAAGTTGGAGGTACCGAAAGTTTAAAAAAGTAACAAAAAAAAGAATTTGAAATAGGCCCGTGGCTTGAAAACCGGACGCTCAATTTTGCCGGCGTCCGGTTTCCGAACCCGGGCTGTCAGCGGGCTCGAGAACCGACACTGGCAAAATTGAGCATCAGCTGTCAAACCCGCTGACAGCCGCCGCTCTTTTTACTGCCAGGCCTAATTTAAATAAATTTTTTACTGTATCGCGCACACAGGAGAGCAGGCGCTCGCCCGCGATTTTACTGTATCGGCCCGTTAGTGCATTGTAGAAGGTGATCAACTCCTAGCTCCTAGTCAGTCTGCTTTGAAAGAGAAGGCAAAGGCAGCAGTCCAACTTTCTGTGCAGAGCTAAGGATTCTTTTAATTTAATTCTTTTTAGAAGCTTTTATATTTTTGCTGTGAAGGATCTCCGGCCTAAGGTGTTACCTGGGTTGAAACAGGCTAATGCTGTCTGTGCACCTCGGATGGTTCCAGTAATTCCTGCTGCTGATACAGATGAACCTATGCAACTTGGTCATGGACGCTTGACCTCCAAAGAGAGAAGATTTCGGAAGAAGCGCGACCTTTGCATGTATTGTGGTCAGCCCAGCCATGTTGTCTCTACATGCTCCATTCGTCCAGAAAACAGATGGGCCTAAGTCCTGCAGGAGGACTATTCTTAGGCCATACCGCGACATCTCTTCCGCTCGCTCTCCCAGTCTCTTTGACCTATGGACCGATCACGGTTCAGACTCCTGCCCTGGTGGACTTAGGGGCAAGAGGCAACTTCATTCTCAGACGTCTAGTGGAAGACCTAAAGATTCCCCTCATCAAGTTGAAAAAGATCCACTACTTTTATCCTCCATTTATGGGGAGCCCTTACCAGGCAATGTGGCTTGCGAAACCGTACCAGTTATTCTTTGCACCGGGGCTCTCCATACGCAATCAATTTCCTTCTTTATACTGGAGAGGGCTATGCACTCTATCGTCCTGGGGTTACCTTGGCTGCAAGTGTACCATCCCCAATTTAAATGGGCATCCCTGGATCTCTCCCGCTGGGGCCCAGAATGTCATGGGAAGTGCCTTAAGGAGATCTCTCCTATCATATGCCTGCCTACGACTCCAGCGATGCCAGGACTGCCGCCCCAATACGCATCCTTCGGGGATGTATTCTCCAAAGAAGCAGCTGATATTCTTCCTCCACATAGGCCCTATATGACTGTGCCATAAGGCTGAAGCCCAGTGCTGAGCCACCGAAAGGACGGGGTGTACCTCCTCTCAGTTAAAGAGAATAAAGCAATGTCGGAATACATTGAAGAAAATCTCCAGAAGGGCTTTATCCGACCAAAGTTGCCGGCTGGCGCAGGTTTTTTTTTTTGTGGGGAAGAAGGACGGTACCCTACGTCCATGTATCGATTACTGAGGTCTAAATGAAATCACGATCAAAGACAGTTACCCCTTGCTGTTAATCTCGGAGCTGTTTGACAGGCTGCAAGGGGCTAAGATATTTTCAAAGCTCGACTTGAAGGGGGCCTACAACCTCATTCACATTCGGAGCGGCGATGAATGGAAAACAGCCTTCAATACGCGAGACGGCCCCTTCGAGTATCTTGTAATGCCATTTGGGTTGTGCAATGCACTCGCCATTTTCCAAAATATGATGAAAGACATCTTGCAGGATTTGCTGTACAAGAATGTTGTGGTCTACCTGGACGATATACTCATCTTCTCCCAGGATTTGGAGACCCATATTGCATACGTTAAGCAAGTACTCCACCGTCTCCGCGAACACCGGCTGTACGCCAAACTCTTAAGTGTGAATTTCACAAAGATTCTGTGCCTTTTCTAGGCTACATAGTGACAAAGGAAGGCTTCCAAATGGACCCTCACAAACTGGAAAGTATCAAGAATTGGTCTCAACCTACCAGCCTGAAGGCTTTAAGGAGATTCCTGGGGTTCACCAATTACTATTGAAGCTTTATAAAGAATTATTCTTCTGTAACCATACCCTTGACCGCGATGACTTGCAAGGGTGCCAATGCTTCAAAATGGTCAGCGGAGGCCATTTCCGCATTCGAGAAATTAAAGACTGCCTTCTCCACAGAACCGTGCTTGTAGCATCCAGACCCTAACAAGCCCTTCATAGTAGAAGTTGATGCTTCAGATGTGGGGGCAGAGGCTGTGTTGAGCCAACCTGGAGATTCAAAAGCCTTACATCCCTGTTCATTCTTCTCACGAAGATTCTCTCCAGCCGAGAATAACTACAGGATCGGAGACAAGGAGCTCCTGATGATAAAGCTTGCATTCGAGGAATGGCGGCCTTGGGTCGAAGGCGCTCAACATCAAATAACTGTCTTTACGGATCATAAGAGTATCTCCGCCTCGCACAACGGCTGAATTACAGATAGGCCAGATGGTCTTTATTCTTCAACCATTTCGATTTTGTGCTCAAGTTCCGCCCTGAAGATCGAAACACCAGAGCAGACACACTGTCACACTCATTTCATTCAGAGGATGTGCCTGATGAGCCACAACACATAATTGTACCGAAGAAAATCCTCTTCACATCCACTCAGTCTGTGCCCATTGGAAAGACTATCGTTCCAAAGAACCTCAGGAAGAAAGTGCTCTTCTGGGCCCATGATTCCAAGCTGGCTGGCCATCCTGGTCAACGTCGAACCCTGCTCAGGATACAGGAGCTGTATTGGTGGCCTACCATCAAAAAGGATACCTATTCCTACGTGGCATCCTGCACCAACTGCGCCAAGAACAAACCGACCTCTGGACCACCGTGGGGTCAAATGCAACCTTTGCCAGTTCCGGATCGACCCCGGTCGCACATTGCTACTGACTTTGTAGTCGATTTACCTACTTCCGGAGGAATGAACACCATCTGGGTGACCGTGGACCACTTTAGCAAGATGGCACACTTTGTGGCACTCCCTGGCATACCCTCAGCCTTGGAGCTTGAAAAGCTCTTCATAACGCACATATTCCGCCTCCACGGCCTACCTTTACACATCGTATCTGACCGTGGGTCCAAATTCACGGCACGATTCTGGAAGACTTTATGCAAATTGTTTGACATCACTCTAGACTACACCTCAGCCTACCATCCGCAGTCGAATGGCCAGACAGAACGGATGAATCGTACAATGAAGCAGTTTATACGAGCCTATGCCACGTCCCGACAAAATAACTGGGCCGACTTGCTTCCATGGGCTGAATTCGCCATCAACTCTCATCCAGCAACATCTACTGGAAAGTCACCTTTTGAAGTGGTATTCGGATGTTCTCCAACACCGCCACTTCCACTCAAGCTCTAAGTGACGTCTCCAGCAGCTCAATCCACTGCTATTATCCATAAACTGTGGGTTCAGACAAAGGACATGCTAATCAAAGCGAGTGACCGTGCTAAGAAGAATTATGATGCGCACCATGCGCCAGCTCCAGTCTTCAAGCCAGGAGACAAGGTCTGGTTGTCAACCAAGCACCTCAGACTCAAACTATCTTCCTCTCAGTTTGCTCCTCGCTACTTGGGACCATTCCCAGTTCTTCAATGTATTGGCAACGTCAGCTATCGTCTGAAGCTACTACCTGGTCTCCACATTCATAACGCATTCCACGTTTCACTGTTGAAACCACTCATACTCAGTGAATTTTCTTCCAAGACTCAAGATCTACCTGTTATCAATGCAGAAGACGACTTAGAATACAAAGTCGAAGAAGTCCTGGATGTTCGTAAAAGAGGCAAGACTTTTGAATACCTTCTAAAATGGGAAGGTTTCAGCCCCAAAGAAAACTCTTGGGAGCCTCAGACCAATATCCTGGACAAAGAGATGCTTCGCCAGTTCCACCTCATGCATCCTTCAAAATCTAAGCCTGGTACCCAAAGAGGAAATTGCCCTTTGAAGGGGGTACTGTTGTGTCCGTCGGTTCCCGACGCCCTCTCTCCGCCCTCCTTACCTCTTTGGCGACTCCCTCTTCAACTGCGGGACGATTGGCTGCCGCAGCAACCTTCTGCCGAAGTGCTCCGGCGTCCCCGGACCGGCTAGACGCTGCAACCCGCCATATTTCCTGGAGGCCTAGGGGCGTGCGCACGGCGTGGCCCGACTGAAGTACCGGTGATAGCACAAACCTCAGGGGCGTCCCCCTGAGATAACATCATCCGCGACGGCTATATAAGGTCTTAGAATTTGCTAACACAGCGAGTTAGCAAGGGAATGGGTTCGGGTTACTCTACCTAAGCTACTCTGTGTCCTCGGACTTACCAGGGGTACCCGCTCCTCGGGGGCCTCACTCTCTCCTTTGTTTTTCAGGTGACAAGTCTGGAACCGGTACTCGCTCCTCGAGGGC
The DNA here is from genome assembly GCF_901001135.1 of Rhinatrema bivittatum. Taxonomy (NCBI): domain Eukaryota; kingdom Metazoa; phylum Chordata; class Amphibia; order Gymnophiona; family Rhinatrematidae; genus Rhinatrema; species Rhinatrema bivittatum. The sequence continues at coordinate 128,177,149 of NC_042624.1, read as the reverse complement.
CCTCGTTCTCAGACTTGCTCAGTATTCACTTCTGCCTGGAAGTCATTGCTGCCTACTACATCTGAGTTACCATCGCTCTCTCAGAGCTTTCCCTGGAACCAGGTACTCGCTCCTCGAGGGCCTATCCATTCCAGCTCCTGGGCTTCTATGAGACATTGTGTGAGTGTTACTATCAGGTTCTATCCATGAACCCTGCATACCCGGCCTACTCACTATATTTCGGTTTCTCTACAGCTCAGCCTCCAGGGATCGCTGTTCCAGTATCTGAGTGACTACAGCCCAGCCGGGCATTTCAGCTCACTACTGCCACCTTTGGTGGTTCAGTATACTGTCTAATAAAAGAACTAGTGTGTGTCTGTCTCCTATCTCTGAGCCTGACCTGTGGCCCCTCTTGGGATCTTCCCCCGGGGGCGTGGTCATCTGCCACTGGTCCAAGGATCCACCCACAACTCTCCTAATAACTACAGATAGCAGCTCCTAACAGATTGCTAACTCCTAAATAACAACAGTCTATTCCAAAAAACAAAAAAATGTAGCGATTACTTACCTGATAATCTTGTTTTCCTTAGTGTATGCAGATAGACTCAAAACAAGTGGGGTATAGTGTGCTCGTGCTAGCAGTTGGAGATGGATCTGACGTCAGCACGGGTACATTTACCCCCGCAGGAAGTGCAGAAATTCAGTAATCTTCCTAGCAAAAGCTGTATGGATATATGTGTAACTGACCGATCGCTTAAATAAACAGGATTAACCTGACCGATTGATAGTAGCTGGAGACCACCAGCGTTCCCAACCGGAAGGCGTCGACACCCGGCAGGGTGGATGCCCTATCATAAGAAAACATGGCTTACCATGAGTCGGTGAATCCCCATGTATACCGGCAGCTGGGCGGGATGCTGAGTCCATCTGCATACACTAAGGAAAACGAGATTATCAGGTAAGTAATCTCTACATTTCCTAGCGTGTAGCAGATGGACTCAAAACAAGTGGGATGTACAAAAGCTACTCCCGGACTGGGCGGGAGGCTGCCCGAGGACCGTTTAGGATTGCCCTCGCAAATGCTGTGTCCTCCCTGGCCTGGACGTCCAGACGGTAGAATCTGGAGAAGGTATGGAGGGAGGACCACGTCGCCGCTCTGCATATCTCTGCGGGCGACAGCATCCTAGTTTCTGCCCAGGAGGCCGCTTGCGCTCTGGTAGAATGAGCCTTGACCTGTAGAGGCGGTGGTTTTCCTGCCTCTACGTAGGTCGCCTTGATAACTTCTTTGATCCAGCGGGTGATGGTTGGCCGTGAGGCCGCTTCCCCTTGCTTCTTCCCGCTGTGAAGGACGAACAGGTGGTCCGTCTTTCGTACTGCTTCCGACATTTCCAGGTATCTGGACAGCAGTCTGCCGATGTCGAGATGGCGTAGCATTCGACCTTCTTCCGACTTAGTCAAACCTTCCGTGGTAGGCAAGGATATGGTTTGGTTGAGGTGGAAGTGTGAGACTACTTTGGGTAAGAAGGAAGGAACCGTGCGAAGATGGATAGCCTCTGGAGTGATTCTGAGAAACGGATCATGGCAGGACAGTGCTTGTAGCTCTGAGATGCGGCGTGCTGAACACACAGCCAGCAAGAACACCATCTTCAAGGTTAACAAATGGAGAGACAGGCCTCAAAGGGGCCTGAAGGCGGATCCTGCTAGAAATTCCAACACTAGGTTGAGGTTCCACAGGGGCACTGGCCACTTCAGTGGCGGGTGAATGTGTTTGACTCCTTTCAGGAAACGTGAAACGTCTGGGTGTGTGGCAATGCTGTTGCCGTCCCTCCTGGGACCGTAGCAAGACAGCGCTGCCACCTGCACCTTGATGGAGTTGAGGGATAGACCCTTCTGAAGTCCATCTTGTAGGAAATCCAAAATGATAGGGATCTTAGCGGCATGTGGATTGGTGCTGTGAGTATCGCACCAGGCTTCAAAAACTCTCCAGATCCTTATATATGTTAGAGATGTGGAGAACTTGCGTGCTCGGAGGAGTGTATTACCGGCTCCAAGTATCCTCTTTTCTTCAGTCTAGCCCTCTCAATGGCCAGACCGTTAGAGAGAATTGAGCTGGATCCTCGTGGAGGATAGGACCTTGCCGCAGCAGGTCCCTGTGTGGAGGCAGGGGAAATGGAGTCCCTGCCAGTAATCTTCTCATGTCTGCGTACCAGGGTCTTCTTGGCCAGTCCGGGGCCACTAGAAGAACTAGGCCTCTGTGCCGCTGAATCTTGTGTACAGTGGCACCCAGCAGGGGCCATGGAGGAAAGGCATATAGAAGAATCCCCTGAGGCCATGGCTGTACCAGGGCATCGATCCCCTGGGATAGCGGATCCCGCCTGCGGCTGAAGTATCTGTGTACTTGAGCGTTGGACCTGTCTGCTAGTAGGTCCATGCCCGGCGTCCCCCACTGATCCACAATCATCTGGAAAGCTGTGGGCGACAGCTGCCATTCCCCTGGATTTAGGCTTTCTCTGCTGAGGAAGTCTGCCGTGGTGTTGTCCTTCCCGGCGATGTGAACGGCGGAGATGTCCTGGAGATTCGCTTCCGCCCAAATCATCAGGGCGGCTATTTCTAGGGATACCTGTTGGCTTCTGGTTCCGCCCTGTCGGTTGATGTATGCCACCGTGGTGGCGTTGTCTGACATCACTCTGACCGCTCTGTTGCGAAGTCTGTGGGCAAATCGCAGGCATGCTAGCCTGACTGCCCGTGCCTCTAGTCGGCTGATGTTCCACCCCGACTCTTCTCTGTTCCACTGCCCTTGGGCAGTGAGTTCTTCGCAATGTGCTCCCCATCCGTTCAGGCTGGTATCTGTAGTGAGCAGGGTCCAGGTTGGGGAGGACATTCTTGACCCCCGGCTCATGTGGCCGGGCTGCAACCACCACCGTATCTGATTCCGCACTCTGGCTGGTAGAGGTAGGTGTGTGGTGTAGTTCTGGGATCGTGGGCTCCACCGGGATAGGAGGGCGCGTTGCAATGGTCTCATATGAGCCCGCGCCCATGGTATCACCTCCAGAGTGGATGCCATAAGGCCGAAGACCTGTAAGTAATCCCAAGCTGTGGGCCGGGTGGCGCTCAGCAGGGCCTGCAGATGATTCTGGAGCTTTGATCTTCTCTTGGAGGTCAGGCTGACCTTGTCTTCCTGGGTGTCGAATCGGACTCCTAGGTATTTCAGCGACTGAGAAGGCTGTAGAGAACTCTTGTTCAAGTTTACTACCCATCCTAGGCTTTCCAGAAGAGCTATAACTCTGTTGGTTGCCTGGTGGCTCTCCTCCGGTGACGTTGCCCTGATCAGCCAATCATCCAGGTAGGGGTGGATGAGAATTCCTTCCTTCCTGAGTGCCGCCGCCACTACTACTATGACCTTGGTGAAGGTTCGCGGCGCGGTGGCTAACCCGAAAGGTAAAGCTCGGAACTGGAAGTATTGATTCAGGACTTTGAAGCGTAAATAGCGCTGGTGATCCCGATGAATTGGGTTATGCAAGTAGGCTTCCGACAGATCTAGGGATGTGAGAAACTCCCCTGGCTGTACTGAATGTTTGACAGACCGCAGAGTTTCCATGCGAAAGCTGGGGACCCGTAGGTGTCAGTTGACCGACTTGAGGTCCAGGACGGGCCTGAAAGTGCCCTCCTTCTTGGGCACTATGAAATAAAAGGAATAATGCCCAGAACATATCTCCCCTGCAGGCACTGGGATTATGGCTTTTAGGGACAGGAGCCTCTGCCAGGTAACTTCCAGTGCCGTCCTCTTGAGGGGCGAACAAGGAGATTCCATAAACTTGTCCGGCGAGAGCCGAAGAAAGTCCAGGTAGTACCCTTTTCGGATGATGGCGAGGACCCACTGGTCCGAGGTAATCTCAACACACCTGTGGTAGAAGAGGGTTAGCCTGCCCCCTATGGCTGCTACCCCGGGATGGGTCGGCTGATTGTCATTTTGGGGTGCAGCTGGGACCCGAACCCGAGCCGGTTCCCCTCTTGTTGCGCTTAGTCGAAAGGACTGGTTCCTGGCCTGCGGACGAGGTGCTTGGTAGCGAGTCCTGTAGGGGTGGAAGCGCTGCGAGTTTCTACCTCTGGATGGTCTAGGAAAAGGGCGCTGGCTCCTCCTTGTCCTGTCTTCTGGTAGACGGGGTACTGGAGAAGCGCCCCATTTATTGGCCAGTTTCTCGAGGTCGCTGCCGAACAGGAGGGATCCCTTAAAGGGCATTTCTCATGAGACGTGTCTTGGAAGATGAGTCGGCCGACCAATTATGCAGCCAGAGCTGCCTCCTGGCTGCCACTGCGGATGAAACTCCCTTGGCTGCCGTACGGACTAGGTCGGAGGCTGCGTCAGTGAGGAACGAGAGAGCTGATTCCATTTCTTCTCCCGGGGTGTTACTCCTAGCCTGTGATAAACAGGAACGCATCACCACGGTGCAGCAGGTCGCAATTCGTAGGGACATGGTTGCCACCTCAAAGGTCTGTTTCAGAATGGCGTCCAGTCGCCGGTCATGAGGCTCCTTGAGGGCCATCCCCCCTTCAACTGGAATGGTAGTGTGCTTGACCACAGCGCTAATCAAGGCGTCCACCTGAGGGCACCCCAGCAGGTCCTGGATAGCCGGTGCCAGGGGGTACATGCCCATCAGGGCCCAGCCCCCTTTGAAGGAAGCTGCTGGTGCTGCCCATTCTAAATCTATCAGTTGTGCTGCTTGCAAGAATGGAAAGTGGCGGGCTGTAGGACGAAGACCTTCCAGCAGGGGGTTCTGCGCAGAGGGTACCGTAGCGCTGGGACCTGTAATATCCAACTCCACCAGACACTGAGACACCAGGTCGGAGAGATCCTCCTTGGGGAAGAACCGCCTCATGGTTCTATATGGCTCAATCCCTGGGGGAAGCTCCCCCTCGTCCGGGAGTTCGGACTCGTCCGGTGAAACCTCCTGGTCCGACTGATCCGGTGAGGTCCCACTCACGATAAGGGCGCGAGGGTCCAGGAACAGGAGCCGCCACCGCAGCAGCCGCCGCAGTCGCAGCCACCGCAGGAACAGCGGGAACAGCAGGGCCTGGACGGGAAGCCGTTTGCATCTGTACAAAGGCATGAATCCCCTTAAAGAGATCCACCCAGGAAATGGAAGCAGCCTCTAATCGCCGGGGTACAAGATCCCCCGGGATTCCCGATTGGTCGAGACTGCCCGCTAAATCCGGGGTAGCCCCTGGGGAACTGTCAGCAAATCGTGGCTGAGACTGGTCCTGGCCCGAGGGTCCCACGGCCTCCTCACATTGGACACATAGGGAGTCTGGCTCTTCACTGTGCGTGGCTCGAAGCTGGCATGCAGAGCAGAGGCTGAGGGCTTTAATGCCGGAGGCAGGCGGCGCCGCCGCTGAAGACGCTGAGGCGTTCTGCTCCATTGAAAAGTATGCGCTGAATGAGAAGCGGCAATAATATATGCTTAATAGAACAGGCGCACAATAATAATATTAAGCGGCAGCAATATGCGCTTAATACAACAGGCGCACAATAATAATATGCGGCAATAATATGCGCTTAATACAACAGGCGCACAATAATAATAATATGCGGCAGCAATATGCGCTTAATACAACAGGCGCACAATGATAATATGCTGCAGTAATATGCGCTTAATACAACAGGCGCACAATGATAGTATGCGGAAGCAATATGCGCTTAATACAACAGGCGCACAATAATAATAATATGCGGCAGCAATATGTGCTTAATACAACAGGCACACAATAATAATATGCGGCAGTAATATGCACTTAATACAACAGGCGCACAATAATAATATGCGGCAGCAATATGCGCTTAATACAACAGGCGCACAATAATAATATGCAGCAGTAATATGCGCTTAATACAACAGGCGCACAATAATAATATGCGGCAGCAATATGCGCTTAATACAACAGGCGCACAATAATAATATGCAATCTGTTCTCAGCAATATGCCGTTAGCAATACACGCTGAATGGTATTCAATAGGCTCTCATCAATAAGCGGTTAGCAATACACGCTGAATGGCAGTCAATAGGCTCTCAACAATAAGCTGTTAGTAATACACGCTCAATGGCAGTCAATAGGCTCTCAGCAATACACACTCTATGGCACTCAATATGTTCCCAGCAATAAGGCAATATACGCACAAGGAGGAATAGAGCCGCGTCTATTACGGGTGCTCAATACCTGAACAAGGCCCACAAAATGGCGCCCTCCACAGCGTGCCACGCCGCCGATCCTTGGTTCCTCGGAGACCAGAAATAAGAGATGTACGCCTTACCTGATCCTCAGCGCTTCCCGGCTGGAACCCGGGCGGTCTCCGGCTGCGGGGGGAGAGGGCAAGGACCTTCACCGCCACGTTTGAGGATATGCACCCGCTGCCTCGTCCACGCCGGGACAGAGGCGCCTCGTATGCCTCACCCGAACCTCGCCCGGGGGGCTATGTCCCTGCCGCGATTCGGCCACCGGACCGAGGACTTAGACCTCTGGGGGATCACGGAAATCACCCCGGGAAACTCTACTGGGGGAGGGACCTTAGGGTATCACCGCATGAGTGTGGGGCTCGATGGTGTAAGAAAGTAGAAAATAGAAAGTAGATTTGGAAAACACGCTCAGCGATCGTGCAGGCTCTCCAAACTGCTTTGGAGACGGAAATTACTAAGTTGCTACGCTTCCTGTGGGGGTATATATATACGCCCGTGCTGACGTCAGATCAGTCTCCAACTGCTAGCACGCGGATACTATACCCATTCCTTCTGAGTCCATCTGGCTACACGCCAGGAAATATGATATTTCTGTACTCTTGAATGTGTATTGCATTATGGTCTCAATAAAGACAATTTAAAAAAAGAAAAAAAAAATGAGACAGACCTGCTAAGTAGCTTCCATAAGAGAAGGAACCAGCCCTGGAAGTGCAATGGTAGCCAAGCCGCTGAATGACAGAGAGAGAGAGGCTAGCAGGAGCATCTCCTCGAGAAATGCCCTCACTGTTGGGATTGGGGCATACCCAGCGTTATCAGTGCCCCCCTATGCCTCAGATACAGGCTTTTCCCACACTCTGAGGCCATAAGTACTCGTGGCAAAGAAATTAAAATGTGAAACCCTCACTTTCTCAATACAAACTGTGAACGGATGTGCACTGTTGCCAGTTTCTCTCTCCTGAGCTACTCTGAGTTCTCATCTGCCTTTGCTTTATTTATTTGAAACTTTCCTGGTCTGAAGAACAAATACTTTTTAATTCTTTTTAAAGGGCAAGCGACAGCTTAAGACAGTAAGAGATAAGAAGGGAGGAGAGAGAAGGGGAAAAGCAATGCTAACCCCAAATTTGCCCTAGGAAAGCTGTAAGCCCTCTGGCTCTGGCACTGTTCAAATGAAGAAGGGAGAACAGGTTTTTCACTTCAGAAGCTGCCTAAATTTGGATCAGCTCGACTGATGGAGGGAGTACTAGACTTTCACCTCAGAAGCAGTCTCTCAGACTCCTCGGTCTACAGCATGGGATGCAGAGAATACTGACAGGCTGAGGTCATCTCAGGTTAGTAAGTATCTGTCTTCATCTGCTGACTAGTGTGTACAACCCACACATCCGAACTGGTCTGTGAGTTTACTATTTGTCGTTGACGTGGTATGGGCTGTAAACATGTAGTTTATGTGCACAAGCTATCGGCTATTCTAAAAGGTGATTTTTCAAAAGGTTACATACATAAAAATTAGCATATACTCGTATATATGCTATTTATAATCCTCAAACATACATGCGTAAGGATTCACAAGTAAATTTACACATATAAAAAAAGGGCCAATGGGGGTGAAATGAGGGGAGTTCAGGCTGAAGAGACAGGAAGGTCACAATGACCTACAGATGGACTAGGCAAACTGGTAGACAAATTGCTAAAACTAGTAATTTCATTGACGTTTACATGTTGGAAAATCTGCCGACTTACACAGGGGTAAATGCATGTAAATTACGCATGTAAAATCTCCTTGCATATATTTTTAAAGTAAGACAAATATAAATGCGCAGGGCAGTTATGCCCCCTTTATCTGGATAAATTCTGATTAATCTGGGCTTTACTTATCTGGCTAAGTAAGATAATTGGATATGTTTTAAAAGCACTACTTATCCAGCTATCTTACTTAAGCAGATAAGTAGCACTTTTAAGACTTACCCCACTAGCTGGATAAATCAGAACTTAGCCAACTAATTTGAATATCTATTCACGCGTATCTTTTACATGCGTGCAAATGTTGCAGGGTAAACTTAAATGTATTTGATAAAATACTAGGGTGGCCATATACACGTGTATGTGGGCGCAAGCACAGTTACCCTCCAAACGCCACAGTAGATTGTTACATAGTTGGTAAGGATGAAGAGACCAATCTTCTTCCGATGGCCCAATGAGGCTCTCTCTGTGTGGTAATCCAGAAGAAAGTGAAAAACCATCTGAAATCAAAAAAACCTCCTTCCAAACCCCAAATATAACGCTGTTCAGAATAATTGGATAGGTACTGTTTTCTAGCATATAGCAATATAATAACGCACTTTTTCTTCCTCTAAAATCTTGTTCAATTTACTTTTGAATGGATTTCATGTTCTAGTTATAACTACTTCCATTAACAAAATATTCCATGTCATCACACTTTATGGAACTGTAATAAAAAATATTTAAAAAGCAGAGAAATCTCTTCTTTTGAAGTTAATGAAATCAAATAACTCTAAATCTTAGAGGATCCACCTTGCATTGTTTGTCACCACTTCAAAAAAAGATCCTTCAAGATAAAAACTGAAAATAGGTAAGAAAGTTTGAAAGGGATGTGGTCACCTGTGCTAGAAGACACTGCTTCCTCAGTCTGCTGTAAAACTGCAGAACATGAGGGTCTGCTCTCACAACCTTAGGATCAAAATCCATTACCCTCAGGCCCTGAAGGCTCCGAGCTCGGGATAGGGCTACGTATGCCTGACCGCTTTCAAAAACACGAGCCAAAGAGATCTCCACACAGTCCAGAGACATCCCCTAAAAGAATTAAAGAAAAGGTTAGAGTGCATGATCCTATATGTCCTGTCTGCTTTCTAAGCACACACAAGGACAAGTCCAGAAGGTTATCATTCACAGTCATTTTAATAAAGTTCATAAGCAGCAACTCCACTGTTTAACAAATGCTTGTTTAAAGGGGTCCCCCGACACGGACCCGTGTTTCGCCGACAGGCTGCGTCGGGAGGGACAACACTTTCAAGAGATCCTTCAGTTTAGTCGGTAATGTGAAATTTCAGTGTTGTCCCTCCCGACGCAGCCTGTCGGCGAAACACGGGTCCGTGTCGGGGGACCCCTTTAAACAAGCATTTGTTAAACAGTGGAGTTGCTGCTTATGAACTTTATTAAAATGACTGTGGTGCATTTTATAAAAAAGCGCAAGCGTGTACTTTTGTTCGCGCACCAGGCACAAACAACCGTACGCCGGATTTTATAAGATACGAGCATAGCCGCGCGTATCTTATAAAATCCAGGGTCGGCGCCCACAAGAGGATGCACATTTGCGCGTGCCGAGCCCTGCGCGCGCTGCCCGGAACGGGCAGCGCGTTTCAGGTGGCCGTTCCGGGCAGCGCAGGGCAGCGCGGGCAGCGCAGGGCGCGCAGGGCTCGGAGCGGCCTCGGAGGGAACTTTCCTTCTGCCTCCCCCCACCTTTATTCCCAAAGTTACGCCTGCTCAAGGCAGGCGCAACTCGCACACGCGGGCCGCCTGCCGGCGCGCCAGGTTCCGGTCCGGGGGCGTTCCAGGCGGCCCGCGTGTGCGAGTTACGCCTGCTTGAGGCAGGCGCAACTCGCACACGCGGGCCGCCTCCCGGCGCGCCAGGTTCCGGTCCGGGGGCGTTCCAGGCGGCCCGCGTGTGCGAGTTACGCCTGCCTCGAGCAGGCGCAACTCGCACACGCGGGACGCCTGCCGGCGCGCCAGGTTCCGGTCCGGGGGCGTTTCAGGTGGCCCGCGTGTGCGAGTTGCGCCTGCTCAAGGCAGGCGCAACTCGCACACGCGGGCCGCCTGCCGGCGCACCAGGTTCCAGTCCGGGGGCGGCCCGCGTGTGCGAGTTACGCCTGCTCGAGGCAGGCGTAACTCGCACACGCGGGCCACCTGCCAGCGCGCCAGGTTCCGGTCCGGGGGCGTTCCAGGCGGCCCACGTGTGCGAGTTACGCCTGCTCAAGGCAGGCGTAACTCGCACACGCGGGCCGCCTGCCGGCGCGCCAGGTTCCGGGCCGGGGGTGGCCAGTCCCCAGACCGGAATCACGCCCGCGGCCACGCCCCCGAATGATGCGCCACCGCGCCACGCCCCCCCCCAGGAAAGCCCCGGGACTTACGCTTGTCCCGGGGCTTGCGCACTCTGCCGAGCCTATGCAAAATAGGCTCGGCAGAGTGCGCAGGGGGGTGTTTGGGGTAGGTTTTCGGGGTTACGCGCGTAACCCTTTGAAAATCTACCCCACTGTGAATGATAAACTTCTGGACCAATCAAAATTCTTTCTGCACTTGTCCTTGTGTGCACTTTGATTGCTGAGTGCAGTCCCCAGCTCGTTGGCTGTCTGGTTTCTAAGCCAGAACATTATTACAGCAATCCTCCAATCCCCATGCAAAGAATCTTCCTAACCAGCATCTAGGACTCTTACTTCCCTGACAGCAGAACCTGCAGGGTATATGGCTCACCTGGCTTTTATGAATTGAAATAGCCCATGCCAGTTTCAAAGGGAGCTGCTTGCGACTTAAAAGAACTCCATTACGGCCTTTGAAGATCCAACATTCTGGTTTAATAACCTCAGTGACCCCACACAGGAACCTCACATTAGGCATACCTGCAGAGAAATCAAATTCATATACTGTAAGGGAATTGTGCAGGTTTCAAAGTTATTATAATGATTTTTCAATATGGTTTGAATTATTTATTTATTTAATTGCTTTTATATACCGACATTCGATCGAGATATCACATCGGTTTACAATTAACTAAACAAATAAGGCAAGGTCTGCTTATTTTACATTGTAACAGGGTAAAATGGGAAAGTATAAAATAAACATTGTAACATGGTAACTTTTATAGGGTAAAAGGGAGAGTATTATAATAAGACATTAATACATATAACATTGTAGCTCGGGGGGATAGGATATAGATGTATTAATGATTACCTGGATTACTAGTATTATTGCATAATTGGATTTTGTTTTCCATTTTATATGGTATTCTTTGTTATATGATGTGTTTGCACTTGATATCATGCTATTGCTTTTTGATTGTACGTTTGAATTTATGTAAGGTGTGTTTTGCATTATTTATGTGACATGATATGTACTGTATTGATATGTTTATGTTTTCCATTTATATGGTATTCTTTGTTATATGATGTGTTTGCACTTGATGTCATGCTATTGCTTTTTGATTGTACGTTTGAATTTATGTAAGGTGTGTTTTGCATTACTTATGTGACATGTTATGTACTGTATTGATATGTTTATGAGCATTCATGCTGTAATCTGCACTGATCAATTTGTAGTTGGATATAACAGACTAAGTACATTAAATACTTTGTCCACTTCAGATATTAACATGAAGGTCTATTGAGCGTTTGCTTTATAAAATGTGTGTGCTGATTGTGAAACTGATATGCAATCTGTTAATCAATGGAAAAAAAAACAATGCTTGGATTCTTTCAAATGTTTTGAAGTGAACAATGCAAAAGGTAAGTGCCACTTACTCTCTTTAACATCTTTATTAATTATTTCCATAACACATACAATTTAGGCAACCCCTATCCCTTCCTTCCTGTTCTTCCCACAGTTCGGTGATGCTGAGGAAGTTCTATAGAAGTTAGCAAATCTTAATCTTCAATTCCATTGGCAAGGAATTAAATGCCAACCAAATTTGTTGAAAGACATGTTGCTTCTTGGTAGAGCATTTATCCATCAATTTCCTCTCTAGCAGAAACAAATCCAACAGATACTCTCCAGCTTGTAAAATCCAGACTAGTATTGTCCAACCACTTAGCCAATATAAGCTTAAGCACCACCAGCAGCCCTTAACCAGGAGCATCTTGCAGATGTTTTGACCGATTGTAAGGAGTCTACATGACCTAATAAACAGAATGCCGCTGTCCATGGAAATTTATCTGTGAACAGTACTATGAAATATTGTAATAAACTTTGCTAGAATGGTTGGATAGAAATGCACAAATGCCGTTTTAGGTTGAAAACACTTAAGAATTATCAGACAATGCAACCTTAACTTTAAAAGCCTTGCTTGACCACATTATTATTCTGTTCATAATCTTTGAATTTCTCACATCATTATTCCACTCACTGCTTGTCTTATGAGATCATCTCAAGCATATATATAACCATCCAATAATTCACATTCCAGGTCATGAGTCTATACATCAGCTAATGTTTGTAACACTAAATATTTTGAGTTAATATGTAAAACTTATATATAGTGGTAACATTCACATGGTTTTTAACAAACTCAATAAACGGTGGAAAGGTCCAATAGTATATGACTTAACTATCTGCCTCTTCATGGGTGAGATATAGCTGCGAAACTGTAGATATACAAAGTAATCATTATTTAAATGTAAATGATTGCAACTATATACAAATGAATGTATCACTCCAGATTGCAAATTGATGCATGACTATTAACCACACCCAGTGTATATTCTTCCTAATACATCAGTAGTATTCATGACTTTCCATTTTCTTCTAGGCCAAGGTTCATATGTCAATCAAAACTTATTCAAGATATTTCAGCATTTTATCTTTTTCGGCCCTCTTTAATTCCACCTTACTTCTTGAAAGGCTCTTTTAAATAATCAGGTTTTTACTTCCTTCTTAAAGACTTTTTCATCTTTTAAGAGATACAGCTGTTTTGGCAGAGTATTCCATAAGATAAGGTACGGTCTTGTGCTTTACCCAGATGCACTTGTTGAAATGATGGAACAGATAATAGGCCTTAGTTTGAGGATCTTAAATTACGCTGGTGTGTATAAACAAGTAAACTTGTACCCAACCCTCTGATTCCTGTCTTCTGTAACATCTTGTGTATTCTAAGTAAAACTTTATAACGAATTCGGGCTTCAACAGGCAGCCAATGTAAATTAAACTGTACAGGGGTCATATAATTGTATTTCAAATTCCAGACAGTACCTTTGCAGCAGAATTTTGTAGTAATTGCAAGGGTCTTACCGTTTTTACCTATAATCCCAAGAGTAAGGAATTGCAATAATCCATTTCTAAAAAAAGTGTTTGTAATACTAACCAAAACCATGGGTTCTCGGAATGGCTCGAAAAGTGCTGGAAGTCCATCTGGGCCAGATGATTTATGTACTTTTAGCTCCTGAATTAATTGGAGGATATCTTGCTCTGAAATTTGCCTGTTTAGCCATTCTAGATTGGAGTATGTCAACTGAGAAAATTAATCAGCCCAAAAATTTATTTTTGTCATTAATGGACTCTTTTAATGACAAAAATAAATTTTGGGCTGATATAATTTATTGTAAACCGGCGTGATGTGCTCGCACGAACACCGGTATATTAAAAGCTGTTAAACAAATAAATAATAAATAAAAGTTTCTAAAAACTTCTCCAAAACCAATCATAGAGAGCCTATTGTCCTTTTCCATTTTTTATATTATTTATTACATTTATAATCACTACATCCAAATGCTGTGGATCTGTGCAATTTACAGCTTAAAAAACATACAACATTAAAATTAAGATACATTTACATAAACTTCTTTATAAACATATGACCTTATAAATTTTCTAAAAAAAATTCAGCTCCTCCATTTTCCTTAATTCATTAGAAGCAGTGTTTCACTGCTTGGTCCTCCTATAGAAAAAGTTCTATTTTGCATTCCTAATTCTTATAACTCCTAAAACTTGGTTCCATTAAAAGATTTTGTTCTAAAGAATGTAAGATTCGACTGTTGTCATAAGGTTGAACTAATCTAGACAAGGAATAGCCTTCAATATGCAAAGCTTTAAACAATACCAACATCTTGAAATCTATTCTTTCCTTTACCAGCCAGCCAATATAAGATTAGAGTTATATGCTCATGTGGTTGAGATTCCATAATCATTCTAGCTGCTCCATTTATAACTAATTTAACACACTTAATAACTTCTGTAGTAACGCTACATACAGGACATTGCAATAATCAATCTTACTTATTACTTCCATTGTCCTCAAATCTGTTAAAAGACAAAGGCTTTAACTGTCAAACCAGACATAACCTTTTAAATGCCGCTTTTTCCACTTTCTATATTTGAGACTTCATAGTTAATCTTAAATCCAAATCACTCCCAAATTACAGGCTTCATCCACTATAGCAGTGGTTCTCAAACCTTTTTCCCATCGTGACACACCTGACAGGCCACGCTCACATGTCTGACACACTGCTCATTACAATTCACGGCGGAAATAAAAAGTAAAGGCCCAGTAATTATTTTTATTGTTTAAAATGACACAAGGAAAAGATACATATTCTGTCTGAACAGAAATTACATAAATAGTAAACATCCACACACCAAAACAGCACCAATTTCCAGCACTTAAACAGTAACCACCTTACCTAAGAAAAGGCAACACTGAAATATTACACCAGGCCTTAAGACACCAATACACCTCCTATTAGGAAAAGGGACCAAGTCAGGCTGCTATAGAGCCCTACAGAGAAACTACACGCCAGCAGAAAACCTCACCTGAGTCACATGTGCTGACCCTCACCTAACAAAGAATAAAGAGACCAAAACGCATAACTAGAAGCATGCAGACAAAAACTGAATTGGAAACCGCAGCAAGCCAGAGTCTCTGTATGCAGTGCAACAAAGGAAAAAGAGAAACATCACCCATCCTTATAAAACAAATCAAGAAATATAAAATCAGTAGCAGTAAAACCATACTAACAAAAAGAACAGATTATTTTAAAACAGCTGATGAATGGAATATCCAATAATTAAAAACTCATATAAAAAATTTCTAGATACCAATAAAATATTTCAAAATAGCGCACAAAGACACAGTAATGAAAAATAAGGATACAAAAATGTTTTTGTTCTGCATACCTGGAAACGTTTGTTCCCTGTATGTACCAGGATCAGTCCAGACGGTGGATCTGGAGGAGACTAATGACTTATACTATTTGTCCTCTGGTCGGGTCCGAAGAAAGGTTCACCGGCCTCGAAGACTACGATTGCACGATGGCTAAAGGACGCCATTGCCGCAGCTTACATCGGAGCGGGACGAGCTCCGCCTGGTGGAGTTGTCGCACACTCCACTCGCTCGCAGGCAGCTTCCTGGGCGGAGGTACGGTCCGTCTCCTCTCAGGAAATTTGTCAAGCGGCCACATGGAAATCACTGCACACTTTCTCGACATTATCGATAACACCTGGCGTCGTCAGCATCGGGGCACTTTGGCGACCAGGTTCTCCGAGCAGGGCTCTCAGGGTCCCACCCGATTTAGGGAAGCTTGGGTACATCCCACCGTCTGAGACTGATTCTGGTACGTACAGGGAAAAGAAAATTATTCCTTACCTGCTAATTTTCGTTCCTGTAGTACCATGGATCAGTCCAGACGCCCACCACTCTGGCTCCTGCTCGGGTTCTCTCTTTGGCTGACTACTTTATCGTTCATTGTTTCATTGCTGTATTCACAGCTCCCTACAAGTTGGTTTTCTGCCAAGAGTTACCAGTTACAGTTCACGTTACTTTTTCTAGTTGTGTTGATGGTTAAATAAACTTGATCCAGACTGTACTCTGTCATTAATCGAGCTTTGATATACTTATACTGAGCTCCTGCAGAGGGTGTGCTCGCCTATAGGGTGACGTCCCTCGAGCTCTGTTCTGACTCCATCTGCTGGACGGGGGACATATAGATGATCGGAGACCCTGAAGTCATTAGTCGCCTCGAGATCCACCGTCTGGACTGATCCATGGTATTACAGGAACGAAAATTAGCAGGTAAGGAATAATTTTCTTATATCCAGGTGTCCTGAGATTGTTTTGAATTAGCAGGAGGGGTGGTTTGCTTGGAACTTTCTCCTCTCTCTCAGTCACATACCAGCACTCTCTCTCACACTGGCTCTCAATGACACACCTATACACACATGCTCTCAGTCACTCACATATACACATTAGGGATGTGAATCGTTTTTGATGATTTAAAACAATCATCAGATATATTTTAAATCGTCAAAATCGTTAAGAGTCGCGATACAATAGAAATTCCCCGATTTATCGTGAAAAATCGTAAATCGGGGAGGGCGGGGAAAACCAGCACACCAAAAACCCCTAAACCCACCAAGACCCTATAAAACGAATCCCTTACCTTCCCCCACCCTCCCGAAACCCCCCAAAACATTTTACGAGTATCTAGTGGTCCAGTGGGGGCGCAGGGACCGATCTCCTGCTCTCGGTCCATCTGCGCCATTTTGGCTGCCACTCAAAAATGGCGCCGATGGCCCGATAAACCCCACCCCCCCCACCAGACCCTTTAAAAACGACCCCTTAGCTTTTCCCACCCTCCCGGATCCCCCCAAAACATACCTGGTGGTCTAGTGGTGGTCCCGGGAGCGATCTCCCGTTCTCAGGCCGTCGGCTGCCACTCAAAGATGGCGCCGATGGCCCTTTGCCCTTATCATATGACAGGGTATCCGTGCCATTGGCCGGCCCCTGTCACATGGTAGGAGCACTGGATGGTCGGCGCCATCTTTAAAGATGGTGGCGGCCATCTTTAAAGATGGTGGCGGCCATCTTTAAAGATGGCGGCCAGCCAGTGCTCCTACCATGTGACAGGGGCCGGCCAATGGCACGGATACCCTGTCATATGGTAAGGGCAAAGGGCCATCGGCGCCATCTTTGAGTGGCAGCCGACGGCCCATGGGTGGGGGTTGACGTTCATCTGTTTTCTCTGAGGTGCGCTGCTCATTCCTCCGGCCGTGTCTCTCTTCTGTTCTTCGGGCCGATGCTGACCAAACTCACATGGTCTCTTCTTCCCGCACACACACCCGTAGCTCATCACTTCCTCTTCCAGGCCGCGGCGGGGGGCGGGAAGAAGAGACCATGCCGATGCCGCTGACTCCAGCTGTCCTGCCGCGTTCCGCCCGGTCTATCAGCATTTTAAGCCCGGGCGGGGGAGGACCAGGGAGCAGTTGGGTCAGCGGGGGACCGGGAAGTGTGGCGACACACCGGTTGAGAACCACTGCTCTAAACAACATCTCTCTTTTTTAATTGCACCCAACTCAGGACGATACACCATGGGATTTACCATCAGAACCCTTTTAGATGCTTATTATAAATCTCCATTAGACTTTAACCATCCATTTGTTAACTCCTCCACATTCAATTTCTGGCAATCATTCTAATCCCTATTCCATCCCATTCTTATTTAAAAGCAGACATTTCTACTCTAGAACAAATCCTTTTCTCCCTCTTTTTAAAATTTGCTTGCCCAATCTTTATACAAAGTCTCCCTATTACTGTCCTATGATCAGACCAAAGTACTACACACGTCTGTAGATCTTCTACTACCTGCTTTCTACACATATCCTCTAAACATATATAATTGGATTTTTACTTGTGACTTTTCCAAATTTCCCTGATTTACTGTCAACTGGAACAGTCTGTGTTTAAATGCAAACAATGACTCAGTCACCCTTGGATGTAAAAGATCATTTAAAGTTTTTGTGCATTCCAGAATCTAACCTTCAAGTCATCTGTATGAAGCCTATTCATTTGGTTTTTGTAGTATGTCAGTCACTTTTCAGGTCTAAAATATCTTTATTCCACTTCCATTTCCTGCCAGTTGTATAACTAATTATTTCACCTCTAAGTACAGCCTTCACTGCCTCCCAGAATAATATTGGATTTGTTTTATGTTGAGCATGAGTAGCTTCAACTGCTGCTATTTATTCTACAAAAATAATTTATATTCTGTGTAGTTACTTAGCAAATGTGGTGCATTGTCTCTTGCATAGAGGAGGTGTCTCCCAGGGCTACTGCCCAAGAGGGAAGGGTTAGGTCGGCCATCATAGTTGGTGATTCAATTATTAGGAATGTAGATAGCTGGGTGGCTGGTGGGCGGGAGGTTCGCCTGGTAACATGCCTACCTAGTGAGAAGGCGGCGGACCACATGTGTCACATAGATATGATTTTAGACAGTGCTAGGGAGGAACCAGCTGTCGTGGTACATGTGGGCAATGATGACATAAGAAAATGTGGGAGGGAGGTTCTGGAAGCCAAATTTAGGCTCTTAGGTAGAAAGCTTAAATCCAGAACCTCCAGGGTAGCATTCTCTGAAATGCTCCCTGTTCCACGCGCAGGTCACCAGAGGCAGGCAGAGCTCCGGAGTCTCAATGCGTGGATGAGACAATGGTGCAAGGAAGAGGGATTCAGTTTTGTTAGGAACTGGGGAACCTTTTGGGGAAGGGGGAGTCTCTTCCGAAGGGATGGGCTCCACCTTAACCAGGGTGGAACCAGACTGCTGGCGCTAACCTTTAAAAAGGAGATAGAGCAGCTTTTAAACTAGAACAAAGGGGAAAGCCGACAGTCGCTCAGCGCATGGTTCGGAGAGAGGTATCTTCAAAGGATACTAATGATGCATTAGAATTAGTGCATCCCGACAGTGAGGTTCCAATAATTTGAAAAATAGTCCAAGTGCCTGTAACTAAAAACTCACCTGAGCTAAAAAATTCTAACTTATCCCTATCAATTAAAAAGCAGAATAAAAATACAAAAAAGCAAACTTTGAAATGTTTGTATGCTAATGCCAGAAGTCTAAGAAGTAAGATGGGAGAATTAGAATGTATAGCAGTAAATGATGACATAGACTTAATTGGCATCTCAGAGACATGGTGGAAAGAGGACAACCAATGGGACAGTGCTATACCGGGGTACAAATTATATCGCAATGACAGAGAGGAGCACCCAGGAGGCGGTGTGGTGGCTTATGTCTGGGATTGGCATAGAGTCCAACAGGATAAACATCCTGCATGAGACTAAATGCACAATTGAATCTTTACGGGTAGAAATCCCTGTGTGTGCTGGGGAAGGAGTATAATGATAGGAGTATACTACCATCCACCCGGCGAAGATGGTTAGAGGGACAGTGAAAATTATTAGGGAAGCTAACCAAATTGAAATCTCCCATTTTTACTGCACTACCAATTACCCCAAGATTGACTTGATAAGTGAAACATCAGGGCATGCTTGAGAGATAAAGTTCCTGGATGGAATAAAAGACAGTTTTTTGGAGCAATTGGTTCAGGAACAGATGAGAGAAGGAGCAATTTTAAATCTAATTCTCAGTGGAGCACCAATTTGGTGAGAGAGGTAACGGTGGTGGGCCTCTTGGCAATAATGATCATAATATTATCAAATTTGTATTAATGACTGGAAGGGGGACAGTAAGTAAATCCATGGCTCTAGCACTAACATTTCAAAAGGGAAACTTTGATAAAATGAGAAAAATAGTTTAAAAAAAAAAACCACAAAGGTGCAGCTACAAAAGTAAAAGGTGTGCAAAAGGCGTGAACATTGTTAAAAAAAAAAAAATTACCATCCTAGAAGCACAGTCCAGATGTATTACATGGTGGAAGGAAGACAAAATGATTACCGGCATGGTGTTGCGCTGGAGGTGGCCTGGTGCAGGATTGGTACGGCCCTCTGGTCGGACCCAGAGAGCGCCTGCCACCAGAAGGCGGAGCACACGAGAAAGAGAGGCTAGCTGGAACTTCGCCAATAACAGTCCAGGGTTTCCGCAGGTTGAGCCCTTGGGTACCTGGACTTAGGTGGGCCTCAGATGGTCTTCCGGAGAGGTACGGGGGTGTGCCCACCACGAGCAAGGGTGCGGGCTGATGCAAGGAGGATGGACCAGGCCTGAACTGGAAGCTCCAGAGATCTCACAGGGAGGTAACAGTTCAGGAAGGTTCTCTGGGCGAGACAGGCAGCGCCTGCGGGTTGAATCCAAGCAGGTTGGTCTGGTAGTCACGATAGGCCAGAAGAGTGTGTCCGAGTGAAGTGCAAGGGTATCCATCCAGAAGTGGTCAGCCAAGCAGGGGTCAATACCAGGGTCAGTCCGAGGGTAGTCAAGGCAAGCGAGAGTCAGTTCCAGGCAGCAGATGAAGAGAATGGTCAGGCAGGCAGTGGTCAATTCCAGGCAGAGACGAAGAGAGTAGTCAGGAAGGCCAAGGTCAATACCAGAGATCAGTCCGAGAAGGTACTACCTGAGTAAGGACACAGGACGCAAGAACAAGGATCAGATACAAGGAACAGGCAAACCAGTAGAGCAAGGTGTCGACCCGATTGCCAAGGCGAGGTCCTGAGGACCGGGCCTCGCTATATATAAGGAAGTTATGTGACATCATCATTCTGCGTCCCGACTAAGTTTTCCCGCGCTTGGCCCTTTAAATCTGAGGATGTTGGGTGTGCGAGGCCTAGGGGCGGAGCCGAGGTGGCCGAAGACGCGGAGCCCCGACGGGAGCTCCACTGCGAGGCCTGCGGCATGGAGGAAGCCGGAGAGGGCCGTGGTGAGCGTTGGGATGCCGGGAGCTGGCAGCAGCGGTGAGACTGGAGCTCGTAGAGGGCAGCGTGAGGTGAGCAGGCCGGTCGTGGCACCCTTGCAGCCGGGATGCAACACATGGTTAAAAGATGAGGAGAAAGAGGCTATTTTAACCAAAAGACCTTCATTCAAAAATTGGAAGAAGGATCCAACAGAAGAAAGTAGGATAATGGATAAGCATTAGCAAGTTAAATGTAAGACATTGATAAGAAAGGCTAAAAGAGAATTTAAAAGTTGGCCATAGAGGCAAAAACTCACAATAACTTTTTAAATATATCAGAAGCAGAAAGCCTGCGAGGGAGTCGGTAGGACTGTTAAATGATCGAGGGGTTAAAGGGGCACTTAGAGAAGATAAGGCCATCGCGGAAAGATTAAATGATTTCTTTTCTTCGGTTGTTTACTGAACAGGATGTTGGGGAGGTACCCGTAATGGAGAAGGTTTTCATGGGTAATGATTCAGATGGACTGAACCAAATCACGGTGAACCTAGAAGATGTGGTAGGCCTGATTGACAAATTGAAGAGTAGTAAATCGCCTAGACTAGATGGTATACACCCCAGAGTTCTGAAAGAATTAACAAAATAAATTTTAGACCTATTTCAATTAATTTGTAACCTATCATTAAAATCATCCATTATACCTGAAGATTGAAAGATGGCTAATGCAACCCCCAATATTTAAAAAGGGATCCAGGAGTGATCCCGGAAGCTATAGACCAGTGAGCCTGACTTCAGTACTGGGAAAAATCATGGAAACTGTTATAAAGAATAAAGTTAAAACATTTAGATAGTCATGGTTTGATGGGACACAGCCAGCATGGATTTACCAAGGGAAGTCTTGCCTCGCAAATCTCCTATATTTTTATGAAGGGGTGAATAAACATGTGGACAAAGGTGAACTGGGGGATGTGGTGTATTGGATTTTCAGAAGGCTTCTAAGAAAACTAAAAAGTATTTATTTATTTAAAACTTTTCTATACCGTCGTATAGTAGTGCACCATCACAACGGTTTACAGTCAGGCACAAATATGTGGTTTCTCAATTATCCATAGGTTGCCATTATTATACGGTTACATTGTTCAATAATATACTCTAAATGGGGAATGGTGTGTGGTTACCATTTATGATTAGCTGTCTTTCTAATTTAATACTTAATTGTGAGAAAATAATAAAAATAAGCAATTCTGCTTTTTTCTTGTTGAATAGGAGGCAATGTCCTATTGTGGATTGCCAACTGGTTAAGAGAAAACAGAGAGTAGGGCTAAATGGTAAATTTTACCAATGGAGAATGGTGAATAGTGGAGTGCCCCAGGGATCTGTTCTAGGGCCACCACTTTTTAATATATTCATAAATGTCCTGGAAATGGGAACAAGTGAGGTGATCAAATTTGCCTAGGATCGTGAGATATCGCAAGAGAACCTTGCAAATCTGGGAGTCTGGGCATGCAAATGACAAATGAAATTTAATGTGGACAAGTGCAAAGTGATGTACTTAGGGAAGAGTAACCCAAATTATAGCTACAAAATGCAAGGTTTCACATTAGGAGTCACCATTCAGAAAAAGGATCTAGGCGTTATCGTTGATTATACATTGAAATCTTCAGTTTAGTGTGGCGGTAGCAGCAGCCAAGAAAGCAAACAGAATGCTAGGGTTTATTAGGAAAGGAATGGAGAAAAAACAGAGAATATCATAATGCCTCTGTATCACTCCATGGTGCATCCTCATCTTGTGTTCATATATCATACACAAACAGAATGCTGGGGATTATTAGGAAAGGAATCACTCCATGGTGCATCCTCATCTTGTGTTCATATATCATACACAAACAGAATGCTGGGGATTATTAGGAAAGGAATGGAGAATAAAACAGAGAATATCATAATGTCTCTGTATCACTCCATGGTGCATCCTCATCTTGTGTTCAATATATACAGAAACAGAATGCTGGGGATTATTAGGAAAGGAATCACTCCATGGTGCATCCTCATCTTGTGTTCATATATCATACACAAACAGAATGCTGGGGATTATTAGGAAAGGAATGGAGTATAAAACAGAGAATATCATAATGCCTCTGTATCACTCCATGGTGCATCCTCATCTTGTGTTCATATATCATACACAAACAGAATGCTGGGGATTATTAGGAAAGGACTGGAGAATAAAACAGAGAATATCATAATGTCTCTGTATCACTCCATGGTGCATCCTCATCTTGTGTTCATATATCATACACAAACAGAATGCTGGGGATTATTAGGAAAGGAATGGAGAATAAAACAGAGAATATCATAATGCCTCCGTATCACTCCATGGTGCATCCTTATCTTGTGTTCATATATCATACACAAACAGAATGCTAAGGATTATTAGGAAAGGAATGGAGAATAAAACAGAGAATATCATAATGTCTCTGTATCACTCCATGGTGCATCCTCATCTTGTGTTCGTATATCATACACAAACAGAATGCTGGGGATTATTAGGGAAGGAATGGAGAATAAAACAGAGAATATCATAATGCCTCTGTATCACTCCATGGTGCATCCTCATCTTGTGTTCATATATCATACACAAACAGAATGCTGGGGATTATTAGGAAAGGAATGGAGAATAAAACAGAGAATATCATAATGTCTCTGTATCACTCCATGGTGCATCCTCATCTTGTGTTCATATATCATACACAAACAGAATGCTGGGGATTATTAGGAAAGGAATGGAGAATAAAACAGAGAATATCATAATGTCTCTGTATCACTCCATGGTGCATCCTCATCTTGTGTTCATATATCATACACAAACAGAATGCTGGGGATTATTAGGAAAGGAATGGAGAATAAAACAGAGAATATCATAATGTCTCTGTATCACTCCATGGTGCATCCTCATCTTGTGTTCATATATGATACACATACAGAATGCTGGGGATTATTAGGAAAGGAATGGAGAATAAAACAGAGAATATCGTAATGTCCCTGTGTCACTCCATTGTGCATCCTCATCTTGTGTTCATATATCATACACAAACAGAATGCTGGGGATTATTAGGAAAGGAATGGAGAATAAAACAGAGATATCATAATGTCTCTGTATCACTCCATGGTGCATCCTCATCTTGTGTTCATATATCATACACAAACAGAATGCTGGGGATTATTAGGAAAGGAATGGAGAATAAAACAGAGAATATCATAATGCCTCTGCATTGCTCCATGGTGCAACCTTCTTGAGTATTGTGTGCAGTTCACCACATCTCAAAAAGATGTAGCAGAATTAGAAAAGGTACAGAGAAGGGCGACCAAAATGATAAAGGGGATAGAACGATTCTCCTATAAGGAAAGGCTGAAGAGGTAAGGACTTTTCAGCATGGAGAAGAGACAGTTGATGGAGAAATATGGTAGAGGTTTATAAAATAATGAGTGGAATGGAATGAGTAAACTTTAATTAGTTGTTTACTCATTCAAAAAGTACAAAGACCAGGGAACACACAATGAAGTTACTAGGTACCGTATTTTTCACTCCATAAGACGCACCTAGGGTTCAGAGGGGGAAAATTTTAAAAAAATGGTATGCTAAACTGGCTCCGTTCCTGGGCGTCTGTGCATCTTATGGAGCATCTGTTTCCGGCATTAAAATTAGGGGTGCATACAATTTTTTTTCGTCCCCATTTCGTTTTTGGGTCTGGGGAGAGCCATTTCGGTCCACTCCCTGGTTCAGATAACTTTTATCGTGCTATTTCGTGGGGAAAAAAAACACCCCAACCCTTCAAATTTAATTAAATACAAACCTCCCTAGGAACACCGCATCAAGTGACTCTGACACTTTCTTTTTTAATTATTTGATTTCCACAGAAGACTCCCCTAGTCAGTTAAACAAAGACGTTTTGTTGGAGACTTTGTAGATAAATATTTGCAAATGTGAGCATATTGTGGATAACTTTTGTGGCTTTGTTCTTGGTGAAAGCAACCTCATGGACTTTTCCACCTTTACAAGTTTAGGGATTTTTTTTAGCTAGTTATGATTATATATGAATAGAACTACCACTTGCAGTCTGAACATAATTTTGGAATGAGTCAGCTTTTTTAATCTTTTTTTTAAATTCCCTTTTAATTTTTCTTTTCAATTTATGATAAAAAGTTTCTGTAAAGGCCAAAATCACATTGGGTGAGTTTTTTCCATATTATATTTAAACATTAATCAATGCTATTACTTTGTACCTCACTTTGAGCATAAAATGATAAATTGATAAATATAAGAAAATGCCATACTGGGTCAGACCAAGGGTCCATCAAGCCCAGCATCCTGTTTCCAACAGTGGCCAATCCAGGCCATAAGAACCTGGCAAGTACCCAAAAACTAAGTCTATTCCATGTAACCATTGCTAATGGCAGTGGCTATTCTCTAAGTGAACTTAATAGCAGGTAATGGACTTCTCCTCCAAGAACTTATCCAATCCTTTTTTAAACACAGCTATACTAACTGCAGGAAACCACATTCTCTGGCAACAAATTCCAGAGTTTAATTTTGCGTTGAGTAAAAAAGAACTTTCTCCGATTAGTTTTAAATGTGCCCCATGCTAACTTCATGGAGTGCCCCCTAGTCTTTCTACTATCCGAAAGAGTAAATAACCGATTCACATCTAGACCTCTCATGATTTTAAACACCTCTATCATATCCCCCTCAGTCGTCTCTTCTCCAAGCTGAAAAGTCCTAACCTCTTTAGTCTTTCCTCATAGGGGAGCTGTTCCATCCCCTTTATCATTTTGGTTGCCCTTCTCTGTACCTTCTCCATCGCAATTATATCTTTTTTGAGATGCGGCGACCAGAATTGTACACAGTATTCAAGGTGCGGTCTCACCATGGAGCGATACAGAGGCATTATGACATTTTCCGTTTTATTCACCATTCCCTTCTAATAATTCCCAACATTCTGTTTGCTTTTTTGACTGCCGCAGCACACTGCACCGACGATTTCAATGTGTTATCCACTATGACACCTAGATCTCTTTCTTGGGTTGTAGCACCTAATATGGAACCCAACATTGTGTAACTATAGCATGGGTTATTTTTCCCTATATGCATCACCTTGCACTTATCCACATTAAATTTCATCTGCCATTTGGATGCCCAATATTCCAGTCTCACAAGGTCTTCCTGCAATTTATCACAATCTGCTTGTGATTTAACTACTCTGAACAATTTTGTGTCATCTGCAAATTTGATTATCTCACTCGTCGCATTTCTTTCCAGATCATTTATAAATATATTGAACAGTAAGGGTCCCAATACAGATCCCTGAGGCACTCCACTGTCCACTCCCTTCCACTGAGAAAATTGCCCATTTAATCCTACTCTCTGTTTTCTGTCTTTTAGCCAGTTTGCAATCCACGAAAGGACATTGGCACCTATCCCATGACTTTTTACTTTTCCTAGAAGCCTCTCATGAGGAACTTTGACAAACGCCTTCTGAAAATCCAAGTATACTATATCTACCGGTTCACCTTTATCCACATGTTTATTAACTCCTTCAAAAAAGTGAAGCAGATTTGTGAGGCAAGACTTGCCCTGGGTAAAGCCATGCTGACTTTGTTCCATTAAACCATGTCTTTCTCTATGTTCTGTGATTTTGATGTTTAGAACATTTTCCACTATTTTTCCTGGCACTGAAAGTCAGGCTAATCAGTCTGTAGTTTCCCGGATCGCCCCTGGAGCCCTTTTTAAATATTGGGGTTACATTAGCTATCCTCCAGTCTTCAGGTACAATGGATGATTTTAATGACAGGTTACAAATTTTTACTAATAGGTCTGAAATTTCATTTTTTAGTTCCTTCAGAACTCTGGGGTGTATACCATCCGGTCCAGGTGATTTACTACTCTTCAGTTGGTCAATCAGGCCTACCACATCTTCTAGGTTGACCGTGATTTGATTCAGTCCATCTGAATCATTACCCATGAAAACCTTCTCCATTACGGGTACCTCCCCAACATCCTCTTCAGTAAACACCGAAGCAAAGAAATCATTTAATCTTTCCGCGATGGCCTTATCTTCTCTAAGTGCCCCTTTAACCCCTCGATCATCTAACGGTCCAACTGACTCCCTCACAGGCTTTCTGCTTCGGATATATTTAAAAAAGTTTTTACTGTGAGTTTTTGCCTCCTCAGCCAACTTCATTTCAAATTCTCTCTTAGCCTGTCTTATCAAATTCTTCATTTAACTGTCTTACAATTTTTATGCTTTATCCTATCCTAGCAGGAAACTCTGGTCCTTCATGCAGCACCAACCTAGATAGCACATTCTGTACAGAGACTATCTTTATACCCAAAAAACCACACAATTACCTGTAAATGAACTCCATAAATAATTGTATGGTTTAAAAAAAATAAGGTTAAAACTGAAATGACATAAGAAGGTAGAATAGTAGCTGATGGCCATCTGCTCCCTCTAGAGGGAGCACCTCTATGGAACTTTGAACAAGTGACAGCTAATTATGTGTTATAATATATATCAACAGATAAAGACCATTTGGCCCTTCAAGTCTGTCCAATTGACCCCAACACTGCGCTACTTCCACCAACCTCTACACTGAGAATATGTCAACTGTAAAACCCTGCTGCTCACGCAAAGCAACCTGCCATCTTTTCCCTATTATATCTGAAAATATAACTCCTTTTCTTTGGAGCTTGAGTCAGGTGTACTGTTACATAGTGTAGGTAAGCTTTGACTCCCCATTTAGTCCTGTCCTGCTCTGGGTATGTGAGTAAATGTTTCCATACCCAACCAAAACCCTGACATTCCTTGACCAAAAAAACCTGGGTACTTGCCTTTGCCTTCAGGTTGAAATCCAACCACAACCCCTCGAGCTCCATTGACAAGGCCACGAGATACATCAAGATTCTTAGTGAGCATCACCTGAAACCAGAAGCGGATACAGGATAAAAACCAGATCACATAGAAAGTACATTTTATTCTACTTCCTAAATCATTTCTCCTGTTCTCCCCCATCCCCATCTGTCAGTAGCGTCTCCTATATTTAGATTTGAAACAGTGATATGTCTGTGCTTTATAATACATGTGGTAACTATCACCGTACACAAATGGACGCATCTTAAATCCCCTGTGCATCTAAAAAACGGAGGTTATGCGTATGGCCGTCCTTGCGCAGGCCGCGCACATTTTCAAAGGGGCCTCACGTAACCCCCGTTATGCACCGAAGTGCTGGGCTGGAGGCAACCAGTACAGTGGCCATTTGCTGTTGTGCTGGGGAAGTGCGGGCGCGCGCAAGTTACTACTGCTGTGGAAGAGGAGCAAAGGGTAAAACAACACTTTGGGGGTTAGATAGGATAGGGGTGGGGAGGAAAGGGGAAGGGAGGTGGGTTGGAAAGTTCACTCCCAGTCCGCTCCTTAATTGGAGCGGATTGGGAGGGAGATGTGAGAGGCCCGATCTCGTCGCCACACATACATTTTGAAAATTAGGCCTCCAGGCATGCACCACCAGCGCATGCATGTTATAAAATCGGCGCGTCTATGTGTAAGCGCCGGGAAGCGCACACATCTTTAAAAACCTACCCCAAAGCGATGCTAAACATTTACACTGGCTTCCCATATCTTATCGCATTACGTGCAAAATTCTTAGTATTATACACAATCTTTTATACAATACAAATTCATTATGGCTCTGCTCTCTTCTCAGAATTTATAAACCAACAAGACAATTAAGACCAATGGATAAATGCATGCTAGATATACCGTCTATAAAACTTGCACATTTAGAATTTACAAGAAAATGTGCTTTTTCTGTCGCCGGACCAACTCTCTGGAATTCTATCCCAGAAGAAATCTGTTTATTGGCAAATGTAAAAGAATTTCAAAAGGCTTTAAAAACAGATCTCTTTGCCGCTGCATTCAATATCACCTAACAATCCTGTTTACTGAACCTATCGTCATGAATCACAAAAATTCCGCTATTTGATTTTTTTGTTAATTTGTTAAAATTACTTTTTAATAGTTTTGAAAGTATTTGTCTATTTGATTTATTTTATTTGTTTTAATTTTTGTATTTTTATGTATGTTTTACATTTGTAAAACATACATAAACTCCATATTGTAGAATTCCAAAGTTAAAACCAACTTGTTCTTTCCAGACATGTTTCTTGGCCAAGGACTCTTAGGATTGAGTCCAAGAGGTTATAAGGGAGATGGAACTCTTTTCTAGTTTCCATATTTTCACATGCTGAGCCTGAAAAGGGCGGTTTCATTTCTGCTCTCCACTTCCTATATTTAAGTGCACTCAGCAGTCTTCGACTGAAGCCAGGTATCTAGCATGAGAGATTGCAACTCTGAGTAATTTGTGCCAGTCTCTCTCCTGCTGGGATGCTCACTTATCCCTGCAATCCCCATAATAACCTTCAGTCATTTAATTATTACAGCAGACTCGCTTGCTGCAATTAATCCTGTTAGTAATGACACTGAATAATTAATTCAGAAGGATATCTAGCTGCATCCTGTTAGTAAGGACACTGAATTATTAATACAGAAGGATATCTAGCTGCATCCTGTTAGTAAGGAGACTGAATTATTAATACAGAAGGATATCTAGCTGCATCCTGTTAGTAAGGACACTGAATTATTAATTCAGAAGGATATCTAGCTGCATCCTGTTAGTAAGGACACTGAATTATTAATTCAGAAGGATATCTAGCTGCATCCTGTTAGTAAGGACACTG
Source organism: Rhinatrema bivittatum (assembly GCF_901001135.1). NCBI lineage: Eukaryota > Metazoa > Chordata > Amphibia > Gymnophiona > Rhinatrematidae > Rhinatrema > Rhinatrema bivittatum. The sequence goes on along the minus strand of NC_042624.1, from coordinate 128,147,831 downwards.
AATTATTAATTCAGAAGGATATCTAGCTGCATCCTGTTAGTAAGGACGCTGAATTATTAATACAGAAGGATATCTAGCTGCATCCTGTTAGACAGTAAGGACGCTGAATTATTAATACAGAAGGATATCTAGCTGCATCCTGTTAGTAAGGACGCTGAATTATTAATACAGAAGGATATCTAGCTGCATCCTGTTAGTAAGGACACTGAATTATTAATACAGAAGGATATCTAGCTGCATCCTGTTAGTAAGGACACTGAATTATTAATACAGAAGGATATCTAGCTGCATCCTGTTAGTAAGGACACTGAATTATTAATAAAGAAGGATATCTAGCTGCATCCTGTTAGTAAGGACACTGAATTATTAATTCAGAAGGATATCTAGCTGCATCCTGTTAGTAAGGACACTGAATTATTAATACAGAAGGATATCTAGCTGCATCCTGTTAGTAAGGACACTGAATTATTAATACAGAAGGATATCTAGCTGCATCCTGTTAGTAAGGACACTGAATTATTAATACAGAAGGATATCTAGCTGCATCCTGTTAGTAATGACACTGAATTATTAATACAGAAGGATATCTAGCTGCATCCTGTTAGTAAGGACACTGAATTATTAATTCAGAAGGATATCTAGCTGCATCCTGTTAGTAAGGACACTGAATTATTAATACAGAAGGATATCTAGCTGCATCCTGTTAGTAAGGACACTGAATTATTAATACAGAAGGATATCTAGCTGCATCCTGTTAGTAAGGACACTGAATTATTAATTCAGAAGGATATCTAGCTGCATCCTGTTAGTAATGACACTGAATTATTAATTCAGAAGGATATCTAGCTGCATCCTGTTAGTAAGGACACTGAATTATTAATACAGAAGGATATCTAGCTGCATCCTGTTAGTAATGACACTGAATTATTAATTCAGAAGGATATCTAGCTGCATCCTGTTAGTAAGGACACTGAATTATTAATACAGAAGGATATCTAGCTGCATCCTGTTAGACAGTAAGGAAATGCTTACTGTGGTCTTTAGGATTTATATTATTGGTCCAACTAGTGATAAACGTATTGCATAGGGGGTAGAATTTTTAGGGAAGGGTGGGGGAGAAGGCGGAGACACTGAGATTACAATTTATGTTCTTTGATGTATTGAATGTGCTTTACAGCTGATAGAGATGTTTTCTTTCCAAGTTGTATATCCTGATGTATTGCTCTGATCTTAATCTCTGTGGTAAAATCCAATAAAATTATTGCCAACCCCCTTCCCCCCCCCCCAAAAAAAAAAAAACCCAGGACTTTAATATAGAGGTCAATCTTACAGAGGCCTAAATCCAAGCAAGAACGTTTGTTCTTTGTGCTGCACTTACCTGGGCTCCTTTCTTCAACTGGATGAATTGAGCAACTGGACTGTGTGCATCAATAGTTTTCACTAGCACAGGGTCACTATCTAAGGCTTCAAATGTGTGTATTTCTCCTGGTGGACAAAAAAAAGATAAGAGTACAGAGATTATGGAGACAAATTACCTACGGTCTTGCAAATCCTGCAGGTATTCTTTACCCACAATAATTTAACTATTGTCTCCTCAAAAGTATCTGCACACATTTCCATCTGTTTCTGTGTGGCATGTTTTTAAGGAAAATAAAGTACAGAGACAGTAACTTATAAAACCGGCGTGCAGGTGCGCGTATTCATCAGCCCACACCCAGGGACATGACGATTTTCTAAATACATGCACCTATGTCGCTTCTTTTTTTAAATCATTTTTATTAGATCAAAAGATAACACGTACAACAATGTCAATGAAACATCATAACTGCAAATAGATTGGCGTAACATCAGAAATAGCAACTAAGTACAAATATTTGCTTCAATTTATGTCTGAAAGGTTTCCCCACCTGGCAACTAAAAGCTTTACATAAGGTTGTAAGGGATACAAGTAATAATAAAATAATAAAATAGAAAGAATGATAAAGAAGAGCACATAGGAAATTCAGAGGGAATTCGAGGGAACGTGTGAGATAATCATGATGAATAGTTTAAGAAGAGGCCAGAAGTACATATAATTAGTCCACAGGATATAAACACTGAAGCTTGTCATCATATCCACCAAGCTAGAAAAGAGTGATGATAGAGGTTCTGGGGTTCCACTCAAACTTGGTCCTCCAACCAATGAATAGATGGTCTCCAGACCCTACGAAAAGATGCCAAATGGTTATGGGGTACTGCGCTAAGACGGCCAAGTTGGTAAGTTGGTAAGAGCTATGCAGTCGGTGCTGTACTTTGGCAAGACTAGGTATCTGATTAGATTTCCAGTGTGCTGCAAGTTCAATTCTCGCTGCAATAACTACCTGTTGTGCAAAGCGCCGAGCCTCTTTATGTATCATATCTATGGGTAGGTTCAATAAAACATGCCAGGGTTTTGCTTGCAGGGACAGTTGGAGAACAGAGGAAACCCAAGCGAGCATGTTTGGCCAATAGTAGTTTAACTTCTTCCACTGCCAGCAGATATAATACGTGCCAACACTCCCACAACTCCTCCAACAGCTCTCTGTAGCAGGGGTATAATGCCATCTATATAACATCTTATAACAATTTTCCTGCAGACCTACTGATATGGAGCATTTGTGAGCTGCCGTAAAGATGTCATCCCAATCAGTGTTATCCAGGATGTGCTCAAAGTCAGCAAACCATGTGGTTTGTTGATTGGAGATGCCCACAGGCCTTCTATTTAATAAGGCATATATTTTGGATATTAGTCCCCACAAGACGTGAGCATTCATACAAACATTTTCAAATAGAGAACCGGATAAGCGTAATATGCCAGCTCTAGTCGCCCTTCCCACAAAATGATATAATTTAGCATACAGCAAAAAGTCCACTTCTGTCAGATGGTAACAGATGCAGAGCTCCTCCTGTACCTTGTATCTGTTCAAGACGGGTAATGCCAGCAGCTACCCAAATCTGGGAAGCCCTTGTCTGCAGGGACTCGGGAGAACTGCATTAGTAAACAAATGTGTTAGTAGTGTGTGTTGTTCTACTCCAATTAAGAAGGATTTCCATTGGTTCCACACTAACGGGCGGATTTTAAAAGCCTTGTTTGCGTAAATCCACCTGGATTTACGCGAGCAGGGCCTTGCGCACCGGCGCGCCTATTTTCCATAGGCCGCCGGCGCGCGCAGGTCCCGGGGTTTTCGGAAGGGGGCGTGTCGGGGCGGGACCGAACGACGCGGCGTTTTGGGGGCGGGCCCGGGGGCGTGGTTTCGGCCCGGGGCATTCCGAGGGTGTGGCCGTGCCCTCCGGAACCGCCCCCCGGGTCGGGTCTCGGCACGCCAGCAGCCCGCTGGCGTGCGTGGATTTATGTCTCCCTCCGGGAGGCTTAAATCCATGGATAAAGGTAGGGGGGGGTTTAGATAGGGCCGGGGGGGTGGGTTAGGTAGAGGAAGGGAGGGGAAGGTGAGGGGAGGGCGAAAGAGCTTTCCCTCCGAGGCCACTCCGATTTCGGAGCGACCTCGGAGGGAATGGAGGCAGGCTGCGCGGCTTGGCGCGCGCCGGCTGCCCAAAATCGGCAGCCTTGCGCGCACCGATCCAGGATTTTAGAGGATACGCGCGGCTATGCGCGTATCTTATAAAATCCAGCGTACTTTTGTTTGCGCCTGCTGCGCAAACAAAAGTACGCGATCGCGCAGTTTTTAAAAATCTACCCCTCTAAGAGTTGTGTCCAGAGCACAAGGTAGGTAAGAAATCGTACTCCATGTGGCCTTATGTTGCCAGGGTAACGCAGACAATGGCACATCCCCTAGCATCGCTTGTTCCAGTAAAACCCATTGTGGGACAGGTGTGTTTCTAAGGAGAACTTCCAATGCTCGTAGCTGGGCTGCACAGTAGTACCAAGTTACATTCGGCACATTCAATCCACCTCTGCTCTTTGGGAGATATAATATTGCCCTAGATACCCTTGGTGGCTGTTTGCGCCAGATGAAGCCACAAATTAGTTGTTGCCACAGGAAAGAAGGGATGAGGATGGGAATGGTGGTGAAAAAATATAATAACTGGGATAAAACATTCATTTTAAAGATGACTATATGACCCAACCAAGAAAGCGTGATCTAGACCATCGCTCCATGTCCCCACGAATGGACTGAATAAGAGGGGTATAATTCAGTGTAAACAGCTGGTTTGCGTGAGACCCAATACGTACACCCAAATACTTTAAAGCTGTCTTCGCCCATTTGAAAGGATACTGGTTCTTAAGGATTGGTACCGCGGTCTTGGGGAAGGTAAGATTTAGTATTTCCGATTTATTATAGTTCACTTTGAGACCTGAGGCTGTGCTAAAGTTAGCTAATTCCTTCATGGTGCCTGGAAGGGAAGAGGAAGGGTCTGTGAGTAGGAGCACAATATCGTCTGCGAAGAGTGATATTTTGAAATGTTGGAGACCCTTCTTGATTCCCAGGATCATATTATCTCCCCTTGTTCATGTTATGAAAGGTTCAAAAAATAAGGTGAACAGTAATGGTGACAACGGTCAACCCTGTCTCGTGCCCTGCCCAAATGGAAATAGGTCCCCATAGCCACCATTAGCCTTCACTCTAGCCATGGGGTGGTCATAAAGCTTCATAATCCAATTTGTAAAGTAGGTGTCAAATCCCATTCGTATTAGCGCCTTGAATAAAAAAGGCCAATGAACTAAATCAAATGCCTTTTCGGCATCTAGGGCTTCTAGGGATGAAAGTACTGCAGGAGTGTTAGTGTGGTGGACCAGGTCAACAATGTCAACTATTCTGCGAACATTGTCAGCTGCCAGGCGCCCTGAAATAAATCCTACTTGATCAGAGTGGACTAAACTAGGAAGGTGAACCGGTAGATGTAGTATACTTGGATTTTCAGAAGGCTTTTGACAAGGTTCCTCATGAGAGGCTTCTAGGAAAAGTAAAAAGTCATGGGATAGGTGGCGATGTCCTTTCGTGGATTGCAAACTGGCTAAAAGACAGGAAACAGAGAGTAGGATTAAATGAACAGTGGAAGTGGACAGTGGAGTGCCTCAGGGATCTGTATTGGGACCCTTACTTTTCAATATATTTATAAATGGTCTGGAAAGAAATAAGACGATTAGATAATCAAATTTGCAGATGATACAAAATTGGTTAGAGTAGTTAAATTACAAGCAGACGGCCATGTGGCTCAGAAGAGCACTCCTTTGGACCCCGGCAGGTCTGTGCCGGCCGCACGAAGGAGTCAGCAGTCGGGAGGCGGACGAGGCGAAAGGGGTACCTGCTCTCCACCAAATAATTTTGTGCTAATCCACAATGATACCAAGATCTTTTTATTAGGGGACAACTCCTTTGGGATACATAATGCCACCTTAGGCGCAGTATTGTGCATGCACATTTTTCTCTAGGACATACAGCACTGTCTCAGCACAGTACTGCCCACATATACATAAGATAGAAAGGCTGTGATCGCAGAAGCTATGAGCTCTTCCTGCAGCCAGCACTCCTGCACCTCTCCCTACAGTTCCTCCTGCTAAGAAAGACCGGAATGCCACCAAAGCCATCAGTCCTGCACCATTACCTACCTAAGAGGATCCCAACTGGTAGGGTGTAGGGGACACTATTTGCAAGCTGCAGAGAGTAGACAGGGGTGAGTTACAGCTGCTGTTGCTGAAAGCAAAGACTTGACCTCTTTCGTCTTACCGTACTCTAGCATTTTCCACTGGCAGGAGAAATCAGGGGGCAGAGCTTTTGTCCTGCTGCATCTTCCTCTGTTGGCTTCCTGATAACCAGGAACTGTGCAAGGCAGGAAGGTGTCATTTGACTATAGGGGCCCCTTGCAGTTCTAAGTTTAGAATTAGGCTGGCAGAAGAGGTAGCATTAGTTAAGCATAGTGCTTGCTCAATTCCTCTTGCAAGCTGGAGGCAATTCTGATGGGGAAAGAAAAGGTGGTGATGTCAAGGGGGTGATGGGAGAAGGGAAAATAGTAATATCACGGAGAGGGAGAGGGGGAGAGAAGGTGGCGATGGTGTCCAATGCAAAATAAACCCACTGTTGGGTGGGCTGCAACATTAAAAAGGTTGGGAATTTCTACCCTACAGTACCATCTGGTGGGATAGGCTGGGTCTGCAGAAGCCATGAGCATCCCCAAAGCCAACACTCTTGCACTATTCCCTTCAGTACCTCCTCCTGGGAGTGGCTTGGGCTGCAGGAGCTGAAATTATCCCACATCCAGCACTCCTGTAGCATTTGTTACAGCACCTCCTGTTGGGGAGGCAGGAAATTAAGGTGCTGCAAGTATATCCACAGACAGCATTCTTGCACTATTCACTATAGCAACTCCTACCACTAAAGTGATTTGCTGCTTGATACACAATGAGAAAAAGAATCTCTCTTTTGCGTATTTACCAGGTAGCTGCTGTAATCTTCTCACATTGGTTAGTTCCACATCATCCTTGTGGGTACAGAGCCTAGTTGCCAAGATGCCGTCCTGTTCAATCTTATTGGTGGCTGTCTTCATCAGCTGGTGGGCCACTTCCTCTGGGCACCTTTGGACAAATGATAGTCAAAGTTTGCCTCAGTACAGTTACACACTGAAACATAATACAATCAGATTTGAGAAGTCACTATATAACCATGCAACGAAGACAGATGTCTGAAAATATTCCTTTCAAATTGTTCAGAGTAGTTAAATCACAAGCAGATTGTGATAAATTGCAGGGAAGACCTTGTGAGACTGGAAGATTGGGCATCCAAATGGCAGATGAAATTTAATGTTGGACAAGTGCAAGGTGATGCATATAGGCAAAAATAAGCCTTGCTGTAGTTACACAATGTTAGGGTTCCATATTAGGTTTTTCATTCCTGTAGATGCATCCTGGGGAGCACCTCAAACTAGATGTCTTTGTACTTGTCAGTAATTAAGAGGTTGATTGTTTACAGGGGCGTAGGGTGACTGCTGAAGTTTATTTATTTATTTTTAAAACTTTTCTATACCGACATTCAAATAAATATCACATTGGTTTACATAGAACTGGGGAAACCATTGACTAAAGAAATGCAAACTTACATAAAACGTAAGGGAACTGAAACTATGGGGAGAAGGGCTAGATAGCAGAGTCAAGTACTCGGAAAGCAAATGGTAACAAAAATTTACAATTGTATAAGAATTATAACAATATATGACTATTATTTTTAGTATGTATATTATGTATATTGGAGCAGTAGCTGGTTGGTGGTGCACCAGAAAATTTGCTGCTGCTATGTGCCCTAGAATAGATTCCACCCTCCTACGTTTCACTGTGAGCACGACTTTCTTTGATGTAAAAAGTCTTTCAAATTTATGCTCCCAGCAACCCAATCCTTAGAGGGAACATTAGCTAATCCCTTAAAATAACCACCTAATCTACTAACAGTAGTTACAATAAAATGTGAAGGGAAAAGTATTTTCTGCAAAAACATTCAAAACAGCTGTCTGTATGCAAGTGAAATTAATAAAGAGCAAATTTCTATTTAAAATAGAAATGAGGAAGAGATAACCATAATGCCGTAAAAGGCAGTGACAAGTACCGTCATTTTCACAGCAAGAATTAAAGTTACACAAGAACTGTACCTTTAAAATACAGGCAGACCCTCATCTAAAACAGAATAGAAATGTGCCAACAAAAACTGATTTGGAAACCACAAGCCCAACTGTGTTATGCAGTGCAAAAATGGAAAAACAGAAACATCATTCGTTTCAAAAAATCAAGCAATAAAATTGGAGATATAAAACATCATTTTAAAAATCATGCTAATAAAAAGATTAAATGTCAAAACAGCTGACAAATATCCAATTTAAAAAAAAAACTTGCACACATTTGTTCTAATATTTTCCAAACACCAATAAAATATTTCAAAACCTCTGATGAATAAAATATGCAATAACTAAATGTTCTAATATAAAAAAATAAACATTTAAACACAACAGAAACATAAAATTACACTCAATAATTAAAACTAATAAGTATTTTAAAAGTTTCCCAATTTCTATACCTGGGATCTTTTGATTTCTGATCAATTGGAGATTATCGCGCATTAGGGGATGTAGGACTGCACGAACTATCTTCTCTCTCTCCCTCACTCAACCACACATGCTAAAACATTCATTCTTTCAGACACTCCTCAATCATATACATGCCAATGCTTTCACACACACACACACACACACACACACACACACACACTGTGTGCATATGTGCCTGTGAGAGCCTGTTTGTGACACTCAAACTCTCAGGCACGCACTCAAACACACACACAGGCTCTCCAGATACACAACAGATACACATAGTCTCTAAACACAGACATACACACAGCCTCTCACACATTCAGGCTCTTTAACACACACACACCCACCCACCACATGATCTCACAGGCACACACGATCTCACACAATATATTTACACAGGCTCCCACATATACAGGGTTTTGCACAGACATATACACACTCCCACAGGCACACAAGATCTCACACAGATACGCACACAGGCTCTCACACGTGCAGGCTACCTTACAGACATATACATTCACCCACCGGCTCGCACACAAACACACATATATGTAGGCTCTCACAGACATCTATACATACCCACAAGCTCTCATACCGACATAAACATACAAGTATACACAGCCTGGCTGTGGCAGGATGGGGTTAGCCATGGTCCCCAGGCCTCCTCATTGCTTCAGGCCGTAGCAGGATCGGACCGCCACAGCCCTGTCGGTCTCTTCTTCACTTCAGGCCATGGCAGGTTGGGGTCTGCCATGGCCCAGTCAGGTATGTGCGCCAACAGGAAAACTTGTGGAAAAGCGCACATGCGCAGCTTAGAGGAAACATTAGTGGTGCTGGTGGTTAGCAGCACAGTTGTGGGGGGAGAGCCAGGGGAAGAAGCTATGGCTTCTCAAGTTGGTGGTGAATGGCACAGCCCATTTTAAAGTTGGTGGTGCCCATGCACCACTGTGGACAATTGACACTATAACCCATAGTTATTTAATAATAGGTTAACTTTAAACCTAAAATTAACTGAAGCTATTATAATTAGCCATAAATTGAAATCAGAAATGCTAAATTAATTTGATTTTAAATGATCATAAGATTTTGATTCTATCTTGTGTAAGGAATTTGGGGATCCTAATGGACAAGAAACTATCAATGAAGGTTAACATTAAGTTAATTAAGACTGGGTTTATTTAATTATTTAAGTTAATTAAGACTGGGTTTATTTAATTATACATCTTGTGGAGATTAAAACCACTGTTAGAGGCAGAATACTTTTGTACAATTCTGCAGGTCTTAATCTTTTCTGGCATAAATTATTGTAATTCTTTATTAATGGGCCTCCCAGCTTGTTCATTAAAATCACTATAGTTATTATAAAATACAACTGCCAATATATTAACTGGAACTCCCATAAGGATCACATCTCACCAGTGCTGTACTCACTAAACTACTTACCTAACCTGTTTAGGATCCAATATCAGATTTTGATGTTGATCCATCAATTAATGAAGTGTTTCTCTAACCTGCATCTCATCAATACTACACATTTATCAACTTCCTTGAGCATTGAGCTCCATGAATAAAGGTTTGTTGGATGTTCCTTCGTCAAAAATGTCACAATTAGCATAAACAAGAGATAGAACATTGTCAGTTGTGAGGCCTATAATATGGAATATTTAACCCAAACAGGTGAGTCTGATGAATGATGTCAAGATGGTGCCGACATAAGAGGGAGCAGAGATTTGAGCTCCTGAGATCTGACCTCGGGGCTGTGAAACATCAGATCACTGCCCTTGACTTGACCAGCAAAGCTTAGGAGCTTACAAGGAACGAGAAGAAAGGAATGGGTGAAGAGGAACTAGGACAGCGGGACAGTTTGCTGAGGTGAATTTTGAGGCCTGCTCCTGTGGCAGCTGCCCTGAGCTGCTTAAATCGGGAGCAGGAGGGCCAGTTACAGCAAAGGGAAATCATTAAACAAGCAGATATATAAGCTCCTCTCTTTCAGGTCAGACACAGAAAGTTAAAGCTGCTTAGCAAGCTCTGCTAGTTCCCTGTCAGACAGACACTCACATGCCTAAGCGAATGGCTTGCAGGAGAGAGATGAAGGTTTTCTCCGTTTGCCTCCTCACTTCGGTCAGTTCCATATTCAGCTGGATACATTTCTTCCAGCTCTTTGCCTATTCAAATACAGGAAAAGCACGTCTCCAGAAATGAATAATTCAAATAAATAACGGCTGCACAAACAGAGAGACAGCATTTTCAAAGGAGTGTGTGATGCAGTTCTAAAGAGGGAAGAGCCAGAGGCCCAGGTGACAAGTCAGGAGGAGGCTCCTTTTCTTGCACACTGTGTACAAGAGATGGAAGAGTAATACAGTAATGACAGCAAAAGATCCACTGCTCCACCCAGCCTCCCAGCTAGTCCTGTCCACGCGGCTCAGGATATAGCCCAGCTGTGATCACCTGAAACCTGTCAAACCTTAAGTTCGTTTTTGTCAGTTCCACCATCAGGGGTAGCTGTGCATGCAAAATCCCCTTTACCTACATTCTGAGAGGAAAGGCGGTGTATAAGATTGCTATAGCTGGGTCTATACACCCCTAACAAAGGCTGTGTGTTTAGGGTCATATCCACACCAGGGTTAGGGTTAGGGGTAACTACCACCCAGAAAAAAGATCTAGGCATCATAGTGGATAATACTTTAAAATCATCGGCTGAGTGTGCTGCAGCAGTCAAAAAAGCAAAGAGAATGTTAGCAATTATTAGGAAGGGAATGGTTAATAAAATGGAAAATGTCATAATGCCTCTGTAGCGCCCCATGGTGAGACCGCACCTTGAATACTGTGTACAATTGTGGTCGCTGCATCTCAAAAAGATATAATTGCGATGGAGAAGCTACAGAGAAGGGCTGCCAAAATGATAAAGGGGATGGAACAGCTCCCCTATGAGGAAAGACTAAAGAGGTTAGGACTGTTCAGCTTGGAGAAGAGACGGCTGAGGGGGGATATGATAGAGGTGTTTAAAATCATGAGAGGTCTAGAACGGGTAATTGTAAATTGGTTATTTAATCTTTCGGATAATAGGACTAGGAGGCACATTTAAAACCATGTTAGCATGGGGCACATTTAAAACTAATCGGAGAAAGTTCTTTTTCGCTCAACGCACAATTAAACTCTGGAATTTGTTGCCAGAGGATGTGGTTAGTGCAGTTAGTGTAGCTGGTTTTAAAAAAAGGTTTGGAGAAGTTCTTGGAGAAGTCCATTACCTGCTGTTAATCAAGTTAACTTAGAAAATAGCCCCTGCTATTATTAGCATAAGTAGCATGTGATAGTCTTAGTTTTTGGGTACTCTGCAGGTACTTATATAAGCCTGGATTGGTCTCTGTTGGAAACAGGATGCTGGGCTTGATGGACCCTTGGTCTGACCTAGTATGGCATGTTCTTATATAACAAATACAGGAAGCTACTCTCCACAAATGACCATACACGTAACATACAACAAGATCTTGCTGGCTAAAACGTGTTCTATGAATGTAAATGCTTACTCCCAGGCGCAAGGTCTGCCCACAAAAGAGGCATAAACCAGAAGTGTCCATGCAAATAAGTTCGAAAGTGCAATTACTTCAAAAGGTGTGTGACCTTGCACTGCCAACTTGACAATCTTTTGCCTAAACTCAGTTGAAGAAATCTAGATGATGCTCCTAGCTGCCTTAGAAAGATGAGGAAACACTGATCTTTCTTTTTAAGTTTGAAAATTTATAGCTTACTCTCCTTGTCCCAGTCATAATACTGAATCCAAAGTATCTGAAGAAGAGTGCTGAGGGAGTAGCAAAACAGCAGCATCATATTCATAAGGTCAGAGGGCACTGTGCTTGGACAGAAGGAGATGTCATGAAGCCTGTAAGGCTGGGCAGAGGATATGAGACCCGTAACTGTCCCTAGCAGAAGAGAAAGGGAGCCAGGCTTCCCTTCAGGGGTAGCCAAACAAAGGTTTCTAACCTGAAAGCAGAACTTTGTTTTTTCACTTGTCTTCATAACTGGGGGAAGCTGTAAGAAATCTCCAGAGATTATGAGGTGGATACCTCCAAATGGATCCTCTCTCCTCCGGACAGCTCTGCAAATACAATAAAAAACCAAGATGATACAGATGCTGGTGGCACCTTACAGACTAACATTGATTGAGAAATGGTCACCAAGTTTACTTTCTGTCACAGGGGTATATTACTTGTTCATTCTCAAAAACCAACCTTCCCAGATCACATTGGGAACAACATAGTAATGCCGGCAGAGGAGGGCAAATTTGGCCTACCCAATTGCCCCGTCTATACTACTCTAGCTCTGCTTATCACCCTTCATTGCCCTTACCACCGTTCTCCAAGCCTGATCGCCTGCAAGTAGTTATTCCTTCCTTTTTCAAATTATCTTGGATGAGTACCCAGGAGCTGTGGTTATGGTTGGAGGGGGCAAATCAATGAACCTCTGCTGCCACCCACTTCCCCCTCTCTTCCTTTCTTCTCCCATCTAGAGGCACACATCTGACAATAATAATTTAAAAAATACATTTGAAGGCACAGACAGCCCCCACTCCACACCCAAAAATAGAGACTTTGGCAGGGCACTCTCCCCTGGAGATCCAAATCTGTGGGTTACAGAGTGCAGCAGAAATCCTCAGTTACTCCTGCCCCGTTGCTGCTATTCTTCAAAATGGTGATGGCCATACAACAAAACGGCACCTTCTTTAGCTTGGCAAGTGCCATTTTGAAAAGTAATAGCATAAGAACATAAGAGAATGCCATGCTGGGTCAGACCAAGGGTCCATCAAGCCCAGCATCCTGTTTCCAACAGTGGCCAATCTAGGCCATAAGAATCTGGCAATTACCCAAACACTAAGAAGATCCCATGCTACTGATGCAATTAATAGCAGTGGCTATTCCCTCCGCGCCCCCCCCCCCCCCACCTTCTCCTCCCTTCCTCTACCTAACCCGCCTCCCAGCTCTACCTAAATCCCGTTTACCTTTATCTTATAAGACTCCTGGCCGCTGTGCCTGGAGGCTCCTGCCCTCGGCCCTGCCCTCACCCCTGGACCGCCCCTGGAATTCCCCGCCCCTTTTTTCAAGCCCTGGGACATACGCTCATCCCGTGGCTTGCGCGTTTCGCCGGGCCTATGCAAAATAGGCTCGGTGCGCGTAGGAGCGAGGTTAACATGGTTACGCGCGCAACCCTTTTAAAATCTGTCCCAGAGAATCCACAACCTACTATTTAACACAAGAGCCCTATTCACATATGTCTCAGATCTAACCAAAACTTCCCTAGCACCCATAGCTGACGAGGACGCCAAAGCAAAATGTGAAGACTTAGCACAATTCTTTCATGATAAAATATCTAAACTCATGACACGCTTTTAAAAAGCCCCCTCTCACCCTAAACCCTTCCAAAAAATCCACCTGTCATGCTAAATGTGTTTGAGACCACTGCATCCAATGAAATAGTACTCCAAAAAAATTGAAACCTTCATTTACACCCATCAGACTCAATTCCTACCAAATCCCTCCTATCCATTCCGAACATCATATCCCAGCCAATAGCCAACATCATCAACCTTTCAATTTCTCTTGTAACTGTTCCAAATGCACTAAAACAAGCTATAGTCAAACCTATCCTAAAGAAACCGAACCTTGACCCTTAAGATCTTACCAACTATCGCCCAATCTCTAACCTACCCTTCCATTCAAATATTCTCTAAAAAGTAGTCAATCAACTAACCGACTATCTAGATAAACATAACATCCTCCTTCCCATCTCAATTTGGCTTCCAAAAGTACTTCAGTACAGAAACCCTCCTGGTAACTGAAAGATTTAATCCCAAAGGTCAAGACAAAGGCCAGTCATACATCCTGGCATTACTTTACACATCATCCGCCTTTGATACCATTAGCCACAACATCCTACTCGACAGACTCTCTGAAATCGGCATCCCAGGTACCCCGCTACGCTGGTTCGAATCCTACCTTAACAACAGACAATACAGAGTTAAGATAGTTAACACTGAATGTAAAGCAATTGACCTATCCCAAGGTGTCCCACAAGGCTCTTCTTTATCCTCTACTCTCTTCAACATCTATTACCACTGTAACCTCCTCTCTGAAATCAGTCTTCCTCACTTTATTTACGCTGACGACGTACAAATCCTCATCCCTATAACCGAGACTTTATCTAAATCCTTTAAAACCTGGGAACCTCCCTCATTGCAATCAACAAACTCCTCTCCAGCCTCAACCTTGCACTCAATACAGCTAAAACAGAAATCATGATCATTTCACCCCAACACAACACCCTCCCCTACAATCTCCACTTCGAAACACATCCGAGACCTAGGTGTCATCATCGATAATCAACTTCATTTAAAGAAATTTATCAGCTTCATATTGAAAGATTGCTATTTCAAGCTGCACACCGTAAAAAAAAAACCAAAAACTTAGAACCTCCTACACTTCAATGACTTCTGCACCATTTTCTCTAAAATAGACTACTGCAATACCCTCCCTTCTAGGCCTTCCTAAAAATACGATATCATTTCTCCAAATGCTACTGAATGCTGCTGCCCAAACATATCACCCCTATTCTCAAAGAACCTCATAGGCTCCCAATCTCATCACGAATTCACTATAAGACCCTCTCCATAATACACCAAACCTTACACAATCAAAATATGTACTGGCTTAATGAGTCATTACGTTTCCACACCCCCAATAGACCCACCAGATCCCAATATCTGGCAACCCTACATACTCCCTCTCCAAAACTCACTCTTCACACCGCCACAAAAGAACAAGCTGTTTCCATTGCAGGGTCTACTAGCTGGAACACCAAGCCTACTGACCTACGCCTAGAGCACTGCCCTAAAAAGTTCAAGCAAAAACTGAAAACCTGGCTATGCAAACAAGACTACAGATGCTACTCGCTCTTTCACCTGTCACTCCATTCAGTAGCCACCCCAGCAATATCGCCACCTCACTTCTACCTTGCCTAACACTTTTTAGCACCTGCTACTTCCCATAGCCATGTAAATAGTTGACTCCCTCTTATGATGTTATATTTTACCTAAACCTATATAACCTTACTTTATTATTTCATTTTCACCAATTAAATAGCTGATTATCTCATGTGATACCTAAACTATATTAATCTTCTCAATGTAAACAGCTGATTGTTCCAATTTAATCATGTAATACCCAAACCCTTTACTACTTTATTTATATATTATTTATTTATGTTATTTATGCAACCGCTGTTATGTTATTATGTTTTGAAGAGAGTTTTTTGTAAAGCTCATACGCTGCTTTTATGTAAAATGTAAACTGATGTGATGTACCCAAGGAATGTCTGTCTAGAAAAAACTTTAAATAAATATATACATAAATAAATTGTTGCACGTGAGCAGCTGTGGGGGTGGTGTGGGATGCTGCCCTCCCCTACCTCCATGAGCAACCACTAATTCTGCTGCCAGCTCACTCTCTCTTCATTTACATAAATACATAAATAAATAATTGTTGCACGTGAGCGGCTGTGGGGGTGGTGTGGGATGCCGCCCTCCCCTACCTCCATGAGCAACCACTAAATCTGCTGCCAGCTCACTCTCTCTTCATTTACATAAATACATAAATAAATAATTGTTGCACGTGAGTGGCTGTGGGGGTGGTGTCGGGTGCTGCCCTCCCCCACCTCCATGAGCAACTACTAATTCTGCTGCCAGCACCACCAGGACCCAAGCTCACTCTCTCTTCATTTACATAAAAACACATAAATAAATAATTGTTGCACGTGAGCGGCTGTGGGGGTGGTGTGGGATGCTGCCCTCCCCTACCTCCATGAGCAACCACTAATTCTGCTGCCAGCTCACTCTCTCCTCATTTACATAAATACATAAATAAATAAATGTAGCACATGAGCGGCTGTGGGGGTGGTGTGGGATGCTGCCCTCCCCTACCTCCATGAGCAACCACTAATTCTGCTGCCAGCTCACTCTCTCTTCATTTACATAAATACATAAATAAATGAATGTAGCACGTGAGCGGCTGTGGGGGTGGTGTGGGATGCTGCCCTCCCCTACCTCCATGAGCAACCACTAAATCTGCTGCCAGCTCACTCTCTCTTCATTTACATAAATACATAAATAAATAATTGTTGCACGTGAGTGGCTGTGGGGGTGGTGTCGGGTGCTGCCCTCCCCCACCTCCATGAGCAACTACTAATTCTGCTGCCAGCACCACCAGGACCCAAGCTCACTCTCTCTTCATTTACATAAAAACACATAAATAAATAATTGTTGCACGTGAGCGGCTGTGGGGGTGGTGTGGGATGCTGCCCTCCCCTACCTCCATGAGCAACCACTAATTCTGCTGCCAGCTCACTCTCTCCTCATTTACATAAATACATAAATAAATAAATGTAGCACATGAGCGGCTGTGGGGGTGGTGTGGGATGCTGCCCTCCCCTACCTCCATGAGCAACCACTAATTCTGCTGCCAGCTCACTCTCTCTTCATTTACATAAATACATAAATAAATGAATGTAGCACGTGAGCGGCTGTGGGGGTGGTGTGGGATGCTGCCCTCCCCTACCTCCATGAGCAACCACTAAATCTGCTGCCAGCTCACTCTCTCTTCATTTACATAAATACATAAATAAATAATTGTTGCACGTGAGTGGCTGTGGGGGTGGTGTCGGGTGCTGCCCTCCCCCACCTCCATGAGCAACTACTAATTCTGCTGCCAGCACCACCAGGACCCAAGCTCACTCTCTCTTCATTCTCTTCTCAGCTTCCATCTCTTTTCTCATCTTTCAGTTCTCACCTCCTTACCCCTACTCTTTCATTTCTTTATCTCTCAATTTGTTCACTTCCTTTCCCATATCAGCTATCTTTTCCCATTTCTTATTCTTGCCTCTCAATCATCCCCCACTCTCCCCACCTCTAAATCTTCCACCTTAGTCTACTCTTACTCCCTCTCCCCCATATTCTTACGTTCTCCCCTTGCTGGCCCCTCTTTCTTCCCATTTTTATGCTCCCCCACTTCCCTGCTTTTCTCCTCGATCAGTGCCGGTCCCACAGCACAGTCCTACTTTTGCTTTCCGCACCCATTCTTTCGCTTTCTAACACACACACACTTTTGTTCCTGCTGCAGTGTTCAAGCAGCGAGTATCTGTCCTTTCCCATATCTGGAGCTGGCACTCATCCCTTCCCTTCCTGTGACTCTGGCTTCATTTCCACTTCTCCCATCCCCAATGCGTTTCCATTGACCTAACCCCATCGAGTCTGTTTCCAGAGCCCACATCAGGAAGGCCACAGCAGAGGGGTCTTGCTAAACACAAATAAAAACTTACGCTCTTACGCTTTCACATGCAATGCTGACTCCTCTTTCGATTTTGGGGGGGTGTTTGAGGCTAAAATGTGCTCCTTAGGTATGTAATAGCTGTTTCCTCCCCTCCTCCTTCCATGGCAGAAGCGCACCAGTGCATCTTTAAGGAAGAATGACAGGAGGGCAGGAGGGACAAGGGATTGCTCCTGCCCCATCACTGCTAAGGCCTTTGAGTATCAATGTCAGGATCTTAAATTGTATCCTCCTGTTCAGTGGTCCCAAGCCCTGTCCTAGGGAGCCCACCAGTCAGTCGGGTTTTCAGGATATCCACAATGAATATGCACGAGAGAAAATTTGCATGTTATGGAGGCAGGACAGGGTTGGGGACCACTACTCCAGTGGACAGGAAGCAAGTGGAGTGACTGTAAGATGGCTGGTGGGCGGGGTGTAATATGCTCATGATGAGAAGTTCAGTTGAGTATTCTTGCCTCTGAGTTCTGAACAATTTACAAAGCTCTCAACACTGAAATCAATAGACTAGCACAGGCAGAATTACAATAGTTCAGCTTTGTGAGCAGGATGTGGACCGAGAGCCCAGTAAGGCACAAAATTTCACTTTGTTATTACTCACCTGGCAACTGCTTCTAGTTTATCAAAAAACTCCCCCTCCACCATGGAAATTTCATCAATGATAAGATGTTGACAGCTGAGCCAATGCTGGCGCACTCCAGGTCTGTTTGCCAACCCAATGCACTGATCCAATGGTGCTTTTCCAGAACCAATGCCTTAGAAGCACAGCAATATAAAAACCAAAAGAATAGTACATCACAGCCATTATTACATTCCCCAGTAAGGCCCTGAAAACTAGATTAGCGCAATTAGAAATTTAAGCCTGAATATTACCCCAATCATGACCAACAGCAATGGCTTGCAGCACTGCTGTCCACCTCATCTATTCCATGGCCATAGACCTATTCAGCCCAACCGACTTAAACCTATTGCTTGTCTAACTGTCGCACATATTAACATCCACCTGCAATGCTCTTCTCAGCAAAATAAGCCATCCAAGAACTTAACCTGAAGGCACAAAACTATACAAGCCGTTGTAGTAAAACAGCATGTGATCTTCAATAGCACATTATTCATCTAAGGAACAGCTTAAGTTCAGCTCCCAATTCATCATTTTACTATAAACTGTCTTCAGCAGGTTAGCCCATGTCTGCCCTCTTCCACCAAGTCTGCCAGACTATTCACCCTTAAATAATACTGCTCCCTGAAGATACCCACAAACTCAACCACATCCCTCATCTAGCCCTCCCATTTCCATTTTACCCCACCCCAATATCAACCTCATTTTTTCCCAACATGCCAGGTCCAGCAGTATTTTATCCCTCACCTGCAAAAGAATGAAGTGTGGTTCCCCCAACGTGGCAAGCAGCCACACCGGTACTAGCAGTGGCATAGGTACTCTCAGGGGGCAGAGACCCTACAATCTTCTTCAGCAGATAGGATTTCCCAGTACCTTAAGAATATAGATTACAGCTTTTAATAGCAATCTCCTTCCCTACAATAGGCTTCTAGCCCAATCTACCATAATGCATTTTATAAAGGGAAGAACCATTTGAGGGTATCCCTTTCCCATCTGTAAAATGTAGTCATCGTAGGACAATCCTCTGGCTGCTCCCTCTGAAGCCTGGCACAAGTGAAGAAATGGCTATCACTGATCAATGGTTACAAATCACTCCCTCACTCCCATGAACTGCTGTCACCCCTGCCAATAGCTAGGTGTACAGAACAAACTCAAGTCTCCAGGGTCAGCAAACACAAAATCGTTCCCTAAAACCCTGAAAATGGAAAAAAAGCAGTCTCTCCCGCTGCTCACATACTCACAGCGGCATCAATGCTTTTTTAAATGTGATTTACATTCCCTGGAATAGCGGCTCTTACCAGCACTACCTGTGAAAAAGACATTCTTCCTATCCATCACAGCACTCAGGATCAGAGACTGCTCTAGCGAGAGCTTCAGACGTGGGGGCATCGTCAGAGCAGGCTTCTTCAAGGCTTTCACATCAACCGTCTAAAAGAAAAACAACCTTCACAAATAGGCAGGACAAGTAACTTCTAGCAGCAGTCTGGTGACAATTGGGCCAGCACTCTCAATATGAAGGCTCCTACCGTTTCTATGCCAATACATGTTTTAGGCATTTAGGAGGTTATGTGTTTAAAGTCTGCTGTAATCAGCAGACTAAAAATATGTAAGCCCTTCAGTTACAGGCTCTAGGGAGGATACTTTAAAAGAGAGACTTTTGTGGATAAAGTAGTGCTTTACCCACATGAATGGCATTAAGGGAGGGGAAAGGGGGCAGAGCACTGAGCAGAGGGAGGGGAAAGGGAGCAGAGCAAACTGGGCAGAGCACTGAGCAGAGAGAGGGAGGGGAAAAAAGGGAGCAGAGCAAGCTGGGCAGAGCACTGAGCAGAGAGAGGGAGGGAAAAAAGGGAGCATAGCAAACTTGGCAGAGCACTGAGCAGAGGGAGAGAGGGGAAAGGGAGCAGAGGAAACTGTGCAGAGCACTGAGCAGAGGGAGTGAGGGGAAAAAGGGAGCAGAGCAAACTGGACGGGGCATTTAGCTAAGGAGTGGAGGGTCACAGGGGAGCAAGGCAAACCGGGCAGAGCACTGAGCAGAGAGAGGGAGGGAAAAAAGAAAGCAGAGCAAACTGGGCAGGGCACTGAGCAGAGGGAGTGAGGGGAAAAAGGGAGCAGAGCAGACTGGGCAGGGCACTGTGCAGAGGGAGGGAGTGAAAAAAGGGAGTAGAGCAAACTGTGCAGAGCACTGAGCAGAGGGAGTGAGGGGAAAAAGGGAGCAGAGGAAACTGGACGGGGCATTTAGCTAAGGAGTGGAGGGTCACAGGGGAGCAAGGCAAACCGGGCAGAGCACTGAGCAGCGGGAGGAAGTAGGAAGAAAAGTTGGCAGGGAGGAAATCAGGTCGGGTATTGAGCAGATGGAGGGGTTGAGCCTGGTAATGGAGGGAAGGAGTAAGCTGGGAGTCGAGCAGGTGGAGGAAGAGTGAGCTAGGTTTGAGTTTGGGGAGAAGAAGTGTTGGAAGGGGAAGGCTGTGGGGTATTTCAAGCAGATCCAAAATTAATAATTGGCACCCAAAGCTAGAGAATTAGGATGGGAAATTTTGCCCCCAGAAATCAGACAGCAGCAAAGGGAGTCCAAGTTTGTGGTTGTCTTCAGAATTTGGAGCGCAAGGCGTGTGCCTGTGTTGTCTGTTCCTAAATTTTTCCCTGGATTAAAGTCTGATGTAATTAAACAGTACCCATGAGGGAATTATGTATCTTTGAGTAGGAATTAAAATGTAATACAGAAAATGAATTTGTACTCAAAGGGAATGTTTGCATCATGCATTGATTTTAAAACTGATTTTGCACTGAATGTGCTAGAGGCTGGCTGCTTGGCTGTGAGGTGGGAACAATTTTAGTTTGTGGTTAACAATTCTGCATTTAGTGACGTCTCTCTGCGTTCTGTAAGTGTGATCGAGGCGAGCTGATGTATTCTGCTAGTGTCTAGGGGTCTGTAGCAGTCTTGTTCATGCATTTTTATTGTACTAGCTGGCGTAATCCTTTTAGTGATGCTCTTTCATAGGTATGATTATTTCTGCGTGAATCCTGAAAGTTAGTATTGCAATGGTATGGTAGGTTTGAGGTTTGCTACCTATGTTGTCGTGAGTGTTTGCTTTTCTTCTTTATGCCACCAACTGAATGAAATAGGAATAGATGGAAACGTCATTAAATGGTTTTTTCCTATTTAAGAGAGGACTTTCCAAGTCAAACTAAGTAATTTTGCAATTTAAAAAAAAATTAATAAAGTGCAGTTGTAAGCCAGTAAAATCTCAAAAGCCAAAATAACTTAGGAATTTCAGTTTAAAACCACATAATGGAAAAAAAAAAAATTAAGTGTTTTTGCAATCAGCCCCATATTCTTGTGCACACTGAACCCCAACTCCGGTTGAGTGACAGCTATGAAGAGGCAAGATGTAAATTTGCATACTCCAGTTTGATTCCTCTATGCCTATGGCAACTCACTCAAGGTCACCATGCACACTTATCTTTGGGGAAGGCAAAGTAATTATGCATGCACCTGTATATATGCATGTTTGTACAGAAATAGTGAAGGAAAAGCTTCTTACCTGACAGTTTTCAGATGATTCAGATCTTTTTCTTTTTGCCTGGCCATAATTACTAAAACCACTGATTGAATTGTTCCAACATCTTTTTACTTTTTTGGGGGTCTCAGAGTTAGCTTTGGCTTGCTGCTCATTGGCTTGTTGTACATCTCGTATCTGGACAGGACTAATTGTCTCAAAGCTTCGAGGTAGGCAAGACAGCAGGCGTGTTCGATCTGTGATAGGTTCTGCCACACTTTCAGCAGCTTTGTGCTTTATCAGAAGTGTCTTCATGAACATTTTGAGTTTCTCCGGAGGGCAATTAGCAAAGAGGAGCTGAATATTCTCAGAAATCAGTTGGATGGAGCTTTTTCCGTCTCGAACAAAGCGAGTAAAGACCCGAATTTGTCTGAGGACAAAACTCTGTGGCAGCTTGCCATCACTGACT